>NC_056742.1:47621203-47843703 GCF_019279795.1 Protopterus annectens
AGAGGAAGAATCTGAACAGAAGAGCTCTCACTAACTGCTAGACTCAGGAAGAAGCTTGTCAATGTAGACCCCAAATTGAGACATCATAGAACCATGCTCTAAGACCAGGAGCGTTCTATATCTCACTGGAACTACCCCACAACAGCTAGGTATAGATACTCTAGCCATTTTACCTGCATTTAACAAAATGTATGTAATTTGACCAAGGGCACCACTCTACACTGCTGTATTCTTTATACCATAGGCACAGTTTGCCTATGCTCAAAGAAGGTCTGAGATTCTTATTTTTATTAAAGTTTTTTTTTTTTTTTTTTTTTGTACTCTGCACTTTACCAGTTGGTGGACTTTTATTCCATGGACACAGAAAGCCTGTACAAAAGGTTCTGAAGTCTTAAATGTTCATTTCCTTTTACTTCCTACTCGTAAACATCCATGAGCTCGTGAAAATGAGCACAGTGACTTGTTTCCACTCTAAGCTATTTCCTGGATGCATGCATTCCTCAAAAAAATGGGAGTCTCCTAGTGTAGCTCTAAGTGATTGTCTTCCCTGCATATAAAAAGGTCTTTCATCATCAGGAAGAAGAATGGGGACTAGCCTCTTAGAAGCAGGCACTGTAAACCCTTTTTGCTATAGAAGAGAAGATCTGAGGAAAATCAGGGACACTTGAGTGATATGCATTTGTTGCAAAACAAGCTAATAAAGTCTGGTGATAGCCTCAAAATCAAGCATTTTCAAATGATATTAGATGCACCAGATGAAGCTCACTCAGGTGAAAGTGTTTTCTTAAATGTAATTGTAGCTCATTGTGTGTTGTCAAGTTTTGCTTGCTAAAACTAAAAATAAAAACTTTTTAACTAAAAATGAGGTTCCATAGTCAGCTGAGCTGGTAAACCCTCATGGGTCTTTCAGGAATATTCAAATAAGGAACTAACCTCTAAGCTTTGGGATTGGCTCCTTCTTTATCCATCTCCCATATTTTTTTCCAGTCAGCTCCACTGGACATTCCCATTATTGTCTGCAATTCCCTACTTAACTGAATAATCTACTTGAAACTTCAATAAGGCGTCCTTATTCCTTTCACAGGGAAGGTATCAAAAACAGTCTACTAGATTTATTAGCTAAAGTGATTTTGTCTGGGCTAATCCTCTGTTTCTTTTTTAGTCCTGTCACGCTCTGGTCACAATTGGGATACTAGACTTGGCTTGAATCGTCTGAATTACCTCTGTTTTCCACTCCTATATAGGATGACAAGAAATCCTACAATGGTGTATAAAGCCAAAGTAGAGCACAGTTATTAAAAGCATGGAGTACTTAAGTGGCGAAAGTAATGAAGGATATAAAGTAAGGAAGAAAATGTAACAGGCGATACAGTAATAAAAATATATTTTGGAACAGGACGTTGTGGCCTCACATGGACTGCAAATACAGGGCAATGCTTAAAACTGGAAAGTGTGTTGGAAAGGAAAAGCTGTATGAAAACTGAAGAGATGAAAATACAAAATTTTGTTGACTTGAGATAACAGTGGTATATATACAAAGCACCACATCAAGCGGGCTGAGCATGGGTACTTAGTATTCTTAAGAGCAAAGAGGAGAGGGTAAAAGAAGTCCCATTTTGCAAAAAAGGTATTGACAGGAGAAGAACAAACTATGTAACTACAGGAAGAGACATGGCATCAAATTAAGGAGAAAGATATTGGGCAGGATTCACGAAGCCTCCTTGTAAGAGTTACAAGGCTTACACTGAGGCTGCAGTTAAATGGTGTGACGTCAGCATGTCATGCATATGCATGAGGGCATGCTGAATCACACCTAAGGCTAACACGGTCTGTGGAAGACAGTAGGGAGCGTGTCCGTAGGGCGAGCCCTGCAAACGGACACGCCCCCAGAAGAGTAAAAGTCCCGAAAGTAAACCCCCACGACAGAGTCCGTGTAAATGTGAATAAACACAACACAACACATGCCCCCACAGACTATGAACATAAAATGTATAAAGGGACATCTTATATATTTTTTTATAAGTTGTAAAGATGTTTGCCCGTGAGTGTGCTCGTTTGCGCGGGCGTGCCCGTCGCTTAGCCATAATTAGCAGTCAGTGTAAAAGCATATAAGAACTAAATATGCAAAGTAAGCCAAGAAGCAATAGCGTAGCGGTAGAGACATCGTCTGAAGAGGAGGCAGTCATGCTTCGAGCCCCCACAACATCAATTTTTATTTTTAGTGAAATAAGCACGAAACAAGTCCCTGACATATATGTACATATATAAAATTATATTTTATGTAAAATGTAATGAAATGGGCCATGTATTTTGAAGAAATGTGAGATAAAAAAATTAAAAAAAAATGTGAGATGTGCCCATAGCTGAGCTACAGTCTAACAAGTTGAGGATATCTGCCTGTAGGTGAGCAGTGGTTTAACAGTTGTAAAATGAGTGCCCATAGGTGAGCAGTGTTTTATCAGGTGTAGAATGAATGCCCATAGGTGAGCAGTGGTTTAATAGGTGTAGAATGAGTGCCCGGGGTTGAGCAGCATTTTAACATGCTGAAACTGTGTGCCCGTAGCTGAGCTGAGCGTAATATGCGTGCTGACAGCCAAACGACGCGTAAACTGGCATAACCCATTTGCGCGGAGCTGCGCACCGCGCCAACAAGCTAATCGACGGGCAAAGTTGAGCAAGCTGTATCAAAACTGCCTTTACACAGACACACCTCCTAGCCTGTGTAGACAGTCATAAAATATAAAAAGCAATGGCCAGGTTCAAATCCAGGATACCATGCACCATAGTCAAAGTACTGAACCACTAAGCCATGACAGTTGCACTTAGAAATGCAGTAATAGCATATATATAGGAATGAATAGAAAGAGGAGCATGGCAAAGCAGGTTTTGTGAAGCTGATACAATTCCAAAATGGCCAATCACAGATAAGTGCGGGACAAACGTCATATATAAGCCCCATAGGTGGGAATACACAGCATAACCGATTGTAGAACCGACTTGCAGCCAGGATGTCAGGTGTAGGTGAGGGTAGTTGCTTCTGAGCACAGAGGTGGGGTGTTGAGGAGTCCAAATATATGGTTTGGCTCCTTGTCCATAATCATGAGGCCCAACTCATGCAGGGCCAGGTCCTGTGGGGAGCATATAGGGCTGAGGCGTGGGACCGGTTGGCTCATTATCTCACCAGTGCCACAGGAATACCAAGGACTGGTGAGCAGGTCCGTCACCACCATGCGGACCTGAAGAGACGGAAGCAGGACCAACTGAACCGTTAGATCCAGGAGGCCCAGCAAATGCCCAACGCCCCACTACTGAGTAAGTTACATGTAATTATCTATGTAAGAAATTAACCTAGCTGATATTATGGAGATGTGTATTCCAATATTACTTTATTTATATTACAGCTGCAGGTGTCCGTTCTGTGAACTGCCGAGCCTATAGCGATAGGCTGGTGTGGTTGCGCCACCAGGCAGGTCAGTAATTCTCTCCCTGTAACTGTAAATAAATATATAAGTATGACAGTTAGCAAAAGAGTGCAGTGTAGTCACTAATTAATAAAATGTGCAAGTAACAGTGTAAGAGGGTTTGCAAGTATTGCTTGATTACAAAAGTGTGATGCAGCCTGTAATCCAAACATAAAAATGAAACAAGTCTGAAATAAAGATGTCCCACCTGTAATATAATAGTACATAACCTGCAGTAGGCTGAAAAGTACAGCTGCAGAAGCTGAGTAAAACACATGTGTGAAATATATCCCTGTTGAAATACAGAAACATGACAGAAGTGAGACTGTTGGAAAGGATTGTTATAACTACAGGTAAAACATGTCAATAAAGCCTAGAATTAAGTACCATCCTGAATTGTAAAAATAGAGAGTGTGAGAAAGAGGTATGAATCCACCAATAAAGTAGTAATAACTCCTGAATAAAGTATACTGCAGTCAGTACAGAATGAAATGAATGTGACAGGCAGAACCAAACAGTAACGTGTTGAAAACGGTACTGCAGCTGGAATGTGTGTCCCAAAATCTGGATATGTTGCTCTCAGTCTGCAATATGCAGGTAGTATGGTTGTCTGAAATACCAAACATCCACAGTTGTCTATAGCTATATAAAGCAAATGTAGCAGGATTATGTAGCTGAACAGAGCCAGATATGAATGTGTATGAATAAAAATGAAATGTATATTGATGTAGAAGTAACATTCCTATCACCAACCTGAAGTAGTTATCACATAGGAAACTGTAGGCAGAACTGTAGTGTGTATATATCTGCAGCTCGTAGAAATGTACAGCATATGTATTGGTATTTGAAGTTGTTAATTACATTTTCTTCACCCTACCCTATAATCACATATAATCCATTCCACGTGAAATTGGTATGTGCAATCACAATTAACACCCCTGGACATTTGTCCTGTTGGTTCATACATATTTGCATGTACGTTGATGCATCTGCCCTGTTCATACATCCAAACCTGATGGCCTGTTGCCATCAATCAACCCTGCATGTTGTTGGATTGTGTATTGCTGTTCAAATTATGCATGTGCTATGATTGCTGTTCAATGGCTTGAATATATGGGTGTTTGGTTAATGGGAATACTAATGCATGCTGTTACAACTAATTGTGAATGGTATTGTACGTTACTAACCCAAACTGTCATAACATAATGCAAAACATAGGATGACAGGGAAGGCAGGTTCCAGCGGACCCACCTCTCCCTCCTCAGCTGGCAAGTGCACCTGGCAGTAGTGCCCAGGCCGGACCCTCCTCCGGTGGCCCTGTGCCACCTGCAGGTGGAAGCGCTGCAGGGTATGGGGCTCATCCCCCCTCTGCAAGCGTGGCCGGAGGAGAACATCCACTCACCCTCCGTAGTGTCCGGACTGTGGTGCGTAGGGAGATCCGGCACGCTGTGCTTGGGCCCCTACGCCAGCTTGAGGCACGGGTGGCACAACTCACGGGCGTGCCTGCTGCCTGGCCTACACAGCCCCATCCTGGGCAGTGAAGGCACAGTGGCAACTGCCCATGGGTGGGATCTCAGTTTCACTGTTGCCATCTGTGGGCTCATGGGCTCGAGATATCCAAACATCCGTCCCCGTCAATTGTGTAACCCCCCCACATGTGTCATACACCGCCCCTGTATGCATCTTGTTTGTCTTGTCTGTTAACCTACCCAACCTACCTCCCCAGCTATACCGACTTCCTGTACCTGACATACCACTCTCACCTGAAAAAAAAAAAAAAGGGGCACTCTGTACCCACAAAAAAATCACGCCCCATACATAGCTGCCCATTTTGCACACATGTCTGCTAGACATGTAAACTGTCAATTACAATTGGCTGTACAACAAGTATTATTGTTGTCCTTACACCTCTCTCAGGGGTGGAAGGTTTCAAATGTCACACCATATTACAAACATATGCATAGCTGTTGCTGATGAAGAAATGGGCAGCTATGGGCCTTACCTACATCCCTCCTGCAAAACCTGAGCTTGTTTCCCTACTGTCCTACCCTCTTTGTGACCCCTTTTTCACCACTTTCTTGTCTCCCCATTTTCATTTCTTTCAAAGACATTAGCGCGGGTGTGTGCAAGAGTAAGCACTTTTAAGCAGTTGTAAGCGGGTATGCGCTTGTGTGCGCGGAGCTAAATGCCAGTGCGCATGTGTGAGCTCTGCACAAACCAGCGCTAACCCGCTTACAACTGCTTAAAAGTGCCTTAGTCACTCTGAATGACAAGGCCTGTAGTCTGCTCAAAAGCAAAATAAAATCCCACTGTCTGTCCCGAACCCAGGACCTTGGAAACAGTAGTCTGCATGACTTACCACTAAGCCATGACTGCTATATAAGAACATTGTGCTACAATAAATATATCATGCAATAGGAGGAATGAATGTAAAGGGAATATAGGATGTGTAGTACACAAAGCATGTCATGTATATTTACTGTCAAATGTAGTGGATTTCTATAATAGTAGTGTGTGAACAGAAACAGCCATGCTAGTTGGTAGCTAGTAGGTAATAATGTCACTGTAGCACCTTGCAAGCCACACACATACTCACAGCAGGATAATCACTGACCATACCCCACATCCTCTTACAGCAAGACATCTGGACTAAGTAATAAAAAATGTGGAGCAAAGGCCCAAAAACAGGGACACATTTCAAATATTGCTCCGACAAACTTAGACAGTTGAGAGAGTAACAGGTTTTGCATTATTTTGGATTTTTGGAAGGGTACAAAGTCTGAAACTGAAATGTTTGTCACCATAGTCTGACTTGAGCCCTGAGTGATTTGCCAGAAAAAGCTGTTTTATGAGATATGGACCAAAATATGAGGCAAAAATGTGGACATCCTGCAAATATCTGTACACTTGAGAGGTATGACACTGCCATATTTGAATAGTTAAGAGCCTAGACATAGCAACAGTGACTGAGTTACAGGGATGCCCCACAGACTCCCTGTGAAATGTACAAACAGTAGGCAGAAAGGTGTTACAACACATGCAATGGTAACTATGAAGTACTGAAAGTATGCACCACTTGCACGGCAGAAATAGTGTAGTAATACATATGCTCATGCTAACCCACAGTCACAACTGCAGAATACCAGACAATTTAATGGGTGTACCCCACTGATATGTACCATTCCATGAGGCAGATAAAAGATGCACTTGAGAGTCTCTGGGGCCTGCTCAGCAGCATACTCAAATACTCTAATAGATGTCAAGGCCCACACCATGGCCAGACCACACTGCATGCAGTAACACCATATCAGATATAGCAAACATTCCAAGGTGTGAATGTACATGGAAGATAGGAAAGCCACAGCAACACACTACAGTCAAGACACCTAGCAGGCATACAAGTAGTGAATGTAAAGGGCAAATATTGAAGCCTCAGCAACAAAGTGCAATAGCCACTGCTATATACCAGTTACACCACATGTCCCACAGGAAAGCACACACACCCACATTAACAGTAGTAGTAGTCTTAGGTGTCAGTGTACATACACACTTAGTACAGGAAACTGGAGAAATGAATGGAGAAATGTTAATCTACAACACAGCCGGAAATATGAGAGAGATACTAACCTTTACACTCACAAAACAGTGTCCACAGCATACCAGCATGGTCCCTGCCCTTAAAATCTGAAAGGGCTATGCCTATCTCACATACCTTTTTATAGCACTGTCCTGAAATCACAGTGAGAACTGCAATCAGTACACAACTGGCTGCATGCAATTAGCAAATGCCGGCTAACAATTGGTGCAGAGGCCATCACATGGACATATGCAGATACCTACAAAAGCATGCTGTACTCCCAGTCCACACATGCAATACTTTTAATGCACCCTCTGGAGGTAGGGAGAGAGAGAGAGAGAGAGAGAGAGAGAAAACACAAACAAAAACACTTATTAACAAAACCTACTAGAAAGCTGTCAACTGGAGCAGCAGCAGGACACCGATCCAAAAGGCAACGCAAGCAGCTGTGACAAACACAGGTAATGTAAAGTAATACTTTAAAAGTCTACATACTGTGAACCCTCCATATGTGTCATTGGTCTGTATCTATATGTATATGAAGATGTGCATAGGGCAAGGGACATACAGCAACTATCAGTGAAGGCTGTACATACATATGTATGTGAGGGCATCTATGTGCACATATCAATGTAGGTTGAATGTAGGTTGTAGTGCAATGTACAATGTAGGTTTCACAGTTATGTATGTTTAGCAGTATGTTAGTGTGTGTATACAGTTTTGTAAACAAACATGTTGATATACCTATCTATCATATAGATACGTATGTATGTCAATATATGTATGTATGTATACATATATATATATATATATATATATATATATATATATATATATATATATATGCATATATGTATACATAGATAGAGAGGGATGTAGGAATACATAGACAGATGTAGATAGATAGAATATGTACAAACATATATATGTAATACACACATACAGATATAGATATATGTAGATACATATACATAAACAGACAGATCTGACTATCTACAGATATGATTGTATATGACTATCTCACACTCCCCCTGTCCCACCCCCTCTGTCACTCTCACCCCCTCTCTGTCACACCCCCCTCTCTCCATATCTATAGCAATATATGTACATCGATATATATATATATGTGTATATGTATACAGATATATATATATATATATATATATATATATATATACATATATATATATATATATATATATATATATAGAGAGAGAGAGAGAGAGAGAGAGATATTCTGAGTGAGGCACATGTGTACAGATGTATTGCAACAGGTGCCTGGTGACAAAGGCATGGAGTGAACACCAGTGTCGAAACTGGAGTACCATACCCCATTTCAAATCACCTACACCAGTAACCACCAGATATGTGATTGGCTGCCCACCACTGCATGTGTCAGGGGTGAACAGGGTCATAAATGTGTACAGTAGGCCTCCCAATGATAGTCACAGTGGCACACTATTCCTGGAATAACTGTACATGGTATGTGTCAGCAAACATGGTGTGTCAGCTATGGACATGTAGGTCAGTGTACCCCTCCACACCACACAATGTCTGCCACGGTATGTACCTCACATGACAGCTACAGATATGGAGAAGGACACAGTGACATGTACGACACTGTGACAATGCACTCAAACACATTACCAATGCACAGTGACTGACAACACCACAGAGTGCACACATACTACCCACATAGAGGTTACCACTCCTGGATTTACATACTTAAGTCACACCCATGACAGATGTCCAGCAACCATAGTAACACCTCACACCATCCACAACCTAAATGACCGCAGTGTGTCGTCCTTGACACCGCAGTAGAGAGCACATGGCGGAGGTACAGGTTCCTACCCACAGATAAGACATACCCTGCAATAAACCACACAGCGTTAAGAAGCAAGACTCCCCATGAGTACATGTCACACATACCCCTGCTGAATGTTAGTCAGACAGGTAATATGCCATATGAGTCACCCTGTGTAACTGTTTGACAGGAGCAGGTACCATCACATCACATGTGTCACAAGGGCCAGGGTAGCAGAACAGTATGCTGCTGTAGTCCCAGTGGCAATAGCATATTGTATTGTATTGTATTGTATTGTATTGTATTGTGTTGTATTGTATTGGTATGTAGAGGTGCCTCCTTTGTGGAGTGGAACCACTGCTGCTGTACACCAGTGTACAGGTACATATCCTGTAGTCAGGCTAGTGTTACATAGCACTTCTATATGCGGGTTTAGGTCCTCTTGGAGTTCATGTAGCATGCAACCGGGGATACCATCAGGTCACATTGATGCTGTGTTTTTTGCTTTTCTGAGGGCGGCTCTCACCTGGACATCTGTGATGACAGGGAGGTTACATTCAGCTGGGATAAGCATGTCTTTGCTTGGGGGAGAGGGAGGGGGGGAAATTGCACTGAACCTGTCTGCCACAATGTTGCCAATATCTGTGGGTTCAGTGAATTATTTGTTGTTGTGTACTAACTATGAGCATATTGGAGGGTTTCTGACCAGGTTTCTAACATAACTGAAGAAGGCCTTGTGGTTATCTGTAGTGTCCCTGGTGATTTCCCTCTCAAAGTTGCCCATGGATGTTTGTATGTGAGAACATAGCTCTTTACTAGTGCTGATCAGACATGCCTTCCCTTTATGGAATTATGCTCTGTCTTGCAGTAGCTTCCATCTTTTGTTATACAATCTGTTTATGGCTGGAATCCACCAGACAGGATGCTTTCCCTTTGTGGAGAGTGTCTTGGTCTTATATGGGATTGCATGATCCATGCATTCTCAGAGATGTCCGTAGAAATCATTTGTGAAGGAGTCAGCATTGTGGGTTGTGGCTTGCACTGGCCCAGTGGGCTTAAAGGATACCATCTCAGTCTTAAGAAGTGTAAAGTTTGCATTTGGAATGTTATTCGCTGTAGTCGTTTGTGCTGGTGGTGGAGGTGGGATATGTATATCCAGGGCGATTAGTCTGTGGTCAGATCACAGTAGTTGATGATGTTCCCCATACAGTACCTTGATACAAACCCCCAGAGTGAGGAGGTGCTTTGGACTTGAATCAGTGTTCTGACTGCTGGGGTTTGGTAGTATGTCATATGGAGTGTGCCAGGTACTGTTGCACAGTTGTTGGCTGAGCACTGATACCTGGCCATTTACATGTGTATCCACCAATAGACAGACAGATGCTATATATGTGAGATATGTTGTATCACAACAGTTGAGTAGCATGTGTAGTATGTGTGCAAGTGTGCAAGTGTGCAAGTGTGCATGTGTGCATGTGTGGATCTGTGTGCATGTGTGCACCTGTGTGCATATGTGCATGTGTGCAGCTGTGTGCGTGTGCATGTGTGCATGTGTGCATGTGCGCATGTGTGCACCTGTGTGCATGTGTGCACCTGTGTGCATGTTTGCATGTGTGCATGTGTGCATGTGTGCATGTGTGCATCATTGGTAACATTGTGTAGACATTGTAAACTGTGTTTCCTGTTTCCCTCCCACAGGTTCTGGTGCTGCTCTGGTGTCATGCAGCAGGGAACCTGAATCAGGTGCCACGGGTAGTGATAATGATGATATCTGTGTAATGGCACAGGAAGGTGTGCTAGGGTCCATCATTGGTCAGCCAATTGACAGTACACAGCTGTCAACCCCATCAATGCGCACAGTCATCCTGCCAATACATCCTTTGTCACCAATGTCCCTAGGTGATGGACAGGATACAGTGGGCATTGACCAGGGTAATGTGGTATCTGTGGCACATGCTTCCCCACACAGCAGCCATGGGCATGGCCCTGAGATGGTACCACACAGACAGATGTCTAGGGGTTCTCATGGGAGCATCCGTGGGCATACTGCCCCTGTCAGACGTGCCCATAGAGGTCTTACAACCTCAGCTATGTTTCGGGCTGTCATGCAGGCACAGTCACGTATGGAACGGTACACCAGACAGGGTCTGAGAGAGCTGACAGCATGTCGCACAGCCATGAGTGACAGTATGCATGACATTGCGGCTGCCATCCGTAATTTCACCGATGTCATAAACAGACGTTGTGGGGACATATTAGATCAGTTCCACAACTACATGTCCATGAGCCAGGGCAATGGTGGATGGTTGAGGTGTCGACATGGGCGTATGCCAGCAACAGCAGCAGCTGGCAGTTGTCGCAAACGACAACAGGGCCGCGGCCGCCCCCATAGTGCCAGCAGCAGCCCCAGCAATGCTGGGTCTGTGCTGTCAGACCGCCGCAGGGGACCACATGCACGTGGCTCTGGATAGGCCCAACAGGGATCTGTGTCCAGTCAATGAACACCTGCTTCTGATGACAGTACCCAGTCTGGATTAGTACCAGATACGGTCCGTAACACCCCTGCAAGGCACAGGTACCATGTCTGTGGCCAGAGACACTGATCTGTATGACCTGGCAGGTACAGTCTGTGGTTGTCCACAAACACCGGTATATGGCAGCCATGAGGTGGAACTGTGTGCATCCATACACACATGCGAATTGACAACACCTAGGGCTACCGCATACATGCACACACTGCATCAACATTGCCCCACCTTGTACTGCTGTCCCTCACCAACACACATACACATACATGTCAATTGGTGGTATCAGTGGCAGACTCAGGCATACCAAGTTCACACCCTGTGCATATGATGAAACTGTGAAACCTCCTGCAATCTGTAACATCAGTGCAGGTACAGGTTAACATGCTGCTGATGCACAGGGTGACTACATAGACGTGTAGTAATAGTATCATGTTGTTAACAGTACAGTGTGCAGATATAATTGTGGGTATATCCCAGCATGCCTGATGCAGTAAGGGTATGATTGTCTTGTACTGTTTTCTACACCCATGGTAAGTACCATAGTGTATCATCTGCACATGTTTGCATACTGGTGGTAAGGATGTCAACAGAAGGCCAGATACATAGGTAGCACAGGGGATAAGGTAATGAAAGTATTGATACGCAATGATGGACATGTAAACTGAAAGTGGCATGTTGCCCACACTGGACTCTGCAATGCGGATGTTTAAGGATGTTGATATGTGTGCAGTACTACACGACTGGTACAGGACACACAGGAGCACCCTAGCACTGCAAGCTCACACCTCATACCATGCTAGACAGCCCCAACACACAAAACTAACTTTCACAGGAGGGAGAGTCCCATAAATGTCAGGGATACTGTGGTGGCAGGACAGGTAGCATACATCCTACTAAGTATGGAACCACTGAGTGAAGGCTCAGTGTCTGTTATTTGACATGTGTATTAGTGCAGGTATGAGCACCTGGGTTTCCGTCCAGTTATTGTACATCCTGATGGTACATGGTCTGTACACTTGTGTGCGCTGAGAATGGACCCTGGCCATCTGACCTGCGTATTTCCATGTACATGTGTATAGTGCCTGCATATTTGCACTGTTACCTACTGGAAGTGGTACAGCTTGTTTGTTGTACAATGGACTACATGCAGCCCTGCTTACTGTAGTTTTGTTTGCATGCATGTTTGCTTGCAGTTACCCTGGAACACTGATTCCACCTGCAATGCAGATTTACGGAGCTTCTGTGGATTCCTAGTGACATCTGCATAGCTTACTATACGTATGTCCATGTCTCACTTGACAGAATGTCACTGTTTGTCCTGTTCGCATGTACATTGCCTGTGACACATTGCATATGACTTACCTGGCATTTGACCATGTGAGCAGTCATATATGCCAGCGCTAACTAATCACAGGCACTACACCCTCACATACTCACCTTCTGTACCTTGTTCCCCATTGGCCCTATGTGCTGTTAATCACCATGGCAATCACAATACTATGGTAGCATGTGCAAAGGTCACTTGTCAGTCACCTCTATGGTACAGTTGTGGAATATGTGAGTCATGTGGCAATGTCACAGCTGCCGCATGTACACAGTCAACACTCTCCCCTACCCATGAATGTACAACACATGTGTGAGATGCAACCACATAGCCAAACTGGGGACTAAGCACTCTGAACCCAGTACTGGCATAACCTGTCAGGTGGCATGAAATACTACAGTGACTACAATACCAGTCTGATGTAGACCTACACTGACAGCAATCCAAACACATGAACACACTGGGGCATTCTTGGAGCTTCAGAATAGCATCCTGCCTGAGCAGCAGACACCTCTGCAGCTGGCACACAGGCATACGTTAAGCCGGAACACAGCACGTGCAACACATAGCACACAAATCCTGTGTGCCAAACAGTCACAGCCTGTACGGCTAGACAACACACCTGCTACAGTTGTGTTAGGTACCTTTATTGTCCGGTACAGTGAGGTCCCGCTCACCAGGCTGGACAAGGTGAAGGTCACAGTGATATGCCCATGGGGCACTATGGTCCACCACATAACACAAACATACAGGTCAGTCAGAGTCATGGACACATATGACTCAGTCATTGTCCATGCCACTATGGCTGACCTGTGATGTACCTCCCTGGACTACATGATAGGGAACATAGAAGGGCTCTCTGACCATGTGGCACAGGCTGGTATGACCCTGACCTTGGTTGGCATCATACCCTCACCAAGAATGCTGAAGTATTACTGAATGCTGATGAATTACTGTAGCTACAACACCCTAGCTGAAAGGTTCCTAGCATGTAGTCACTGCATTGCTATGGAACAACTTGTTACCACTCCCACAACAGGTGAAAACATGCAGCACCTGTTCATCAACAACATGTAGACTATATGCCCCAGACCAGATGTGTATCCCTCGCTGCTAGGATGATACCATATACAACTCACACTGTATATACACATACCACATGCAGCACCCACACAGAAAACCACAGTCATAATGTTATCCAGTACAAATACCATGTATTCACATGTGGCAGGCGTCAGACATGGGAAAATTGAAGGTCACAGGTATATATGTGTATTTGGCATACACATACATCATATGTGTGCATTGCCATTACTGGTTTAATTGATGTCATGCATTATTGTGAACAACAACCCACACACATGGGCATTCTGTGTGACAAAAACACACGTGGCATTTGTGGAATTCAAAGCCATAACTAACTGTGCTATGACAGTAGTGAGAGATGCAGTAGCAGAGCATGCTATTTGCATTACTGGGAGATTTGCCCTCTTCTGCTGTACTTGTAGGGTGCTGACATCATCTCTGTTTAGAGATTGGAATATGCAGCAGCTGGTGTGTTGTACTGGTTGCCAAAAGGGTCAGTTCTCTCACACATGTAATTGCACACACCCTACTTCCACCCACCCACTCTTGCAGGATTCAAACCCCTACCTAACTATGTTATGACACTAGTATGAGATGCAATAGCCGAGCATGATATTTGCATTACTGGGAGGTTTCTCTTCTCCGGCTGTACTTTTAGGGTACTGACATCATCAGTGTTTACAAAGAGGAATGTGCATCATGTAGTGTGTTCTCCTAGTTACCAAAAGGGACATTTCTTTCATACAGAATTGCACACACACTAACCCCCCTCCACACACAGTGAGCATATGCAAGATTCAAATCCCTAACTAACTATGTTATGACATTCAAGATGGACGCATTAGCAGAGCGCACTATTTGCATTACTGGGAGGGTTTCCTTCTCCTGCTGTACTTATAGGGTGCTGACATCATCAGTGTTTAGAAAGGGGAATGTGCATCCTGTAGTGTGTTCTTGTAGTTGCCAAAAGGGACATTTCTCTCACACAGAACTGCACACACACTAACCCCCTTCACCCAAACACACACACGGAGCATTTGCAGGATTCAAACCCTTACCAAACTATGTTATGACACTCGAGATGGACGCATTAGCAGAGCGCGCTATTCGCATTACTGGGAGGTTTCACTTCTCCGGCTGTACTTATAGGGTGCTGACATCATCAGTGTTTAGAAAGGGGAATGTGCATCCTGTAGTGTGTTCTCCTAGTTGCCAAAAGGGACATTTCTCTCACACAGAATTGCACACACACTAACCCCCCTTACCCAAGCACACACACACTGAGCATTTGCAGGATTCAAACTCCTACCTAACTATGTTATGACACTCGAGACGGACGCATTAGCAGAGCGCGCTATTCGCATTATTGGGAGGTTTTCCTTCTCTGGGTGTACTTATAGGGTGCTGACATCATCAGTGTTTAGAAAGGGGAATGTGCATCCTGTAGTGTGTTCTCCTAGTTGCCAAAAGGGACATTTCTCTCACACAGAATTGCACACACACCAACCCCGCTCACCCACACACACTGAGCATTTGCAGGATTCAAACCCCTACCTAACTATATTATGACACTTGAGGGAGACGCATTAGCAGAGCGCACTATCCGAATTACTGGGCATCTGCTCTGCACCTGCAGTATTTATAGGGTGCTGACATCATTATTTATACAGAGGTATGTACATCTATTACTACCTGTCAGGTGGGGGATAGCATATATATGCATTTGCAGCCACCTACTTCAGGGTCAGATATGCACATCAGCACTGGCAGGTTATGTTTTATACCATGCTTCATGACCACAGGACCTGTAACACACAACACAACCAGTTCAGACCACCCCTCCCACATCCAGGACACACACTTTGCTTCCTTGGGCACAGTGCCAAGATATGAAGGTGTTCACATGCACCATTCCAGTTGTTAATGTCAGGTACAGGTATATTGTGTGTGGGAACTACTCAGGCCTCTACAACATTACCCTACAGCCACTACAATTTGTGAGTCCATGTGCTATGGCAGGACCACTCACCACAGCCACAAGGGGGAATACATATTGCACCTGACCATCTGCAACATGGGTACTCACTGTTCCACACCAGATGTAGACCACCATTGTTGATATCTGACCATACCCACCTTTCCCTGGACATCCATATCCCATCCCCACCCCCAGACAAGGTTGTCACTGCAAACAAAGTGTATTTATCAAAATCAGACTTTGCACTTGTGAAGACTGGGGTGGAAGACTTCAAAGGACCCATGCTGGGGGAGTATACAGGCCACTCTGCATAATCCTTGATAATTGCATTCTATGAGCATGTGGAAGGTTTGCATTGATCATGCTATCCCAAATATACCCATGACTCCTCCACAACAGGACACCTGTCAGGTGTACACCAGCCATATATGAGCTGTCCAACAGAAGGAGTGAGTTAATACATTGCAGAGCAGTAGCCCACAGAGGGAGGACATCTCTGAACAGTACTGGCACAACACTTCAATCCCTCATAATCATCATGACAAAGTGTTGACAGTGAAATTGTCCAGACACTGCAGATAAGGCTCCCCTCAGTCTGTTATTGATGCCCACTTACTGTTAGAGGTCCTCACCAACCCTCTTCCAGCAAACACCAGCCACATGGATGTGGCATAGCAAATTCAACCCCTGGGATCTCCACTGTGTCCCTGCTTGATGGAGGCACAGCACACTAGCCTCAAACGGTGCCTTATGTGAACTACTTTACAGTGGCACAGTAACCTACTGTACTGGGGAGGCAGATGCCAAGCACACTCTGGCTAAGCTTTCATTCCCTAGGGCAAACAGCCTAGTATTGACCTCTACACCCATATGTTTAATTGTCAGAAGCACAATATTTGTTGCTGATAGACTGTTTGCAGGTCTTTATTGCCATAGCATTCCCTGTTTCTATGAACAACTTGTGTATCTGTGGAAGATGTTTGAATATGAGAGGGATCCACTACATCACTTATGTCTCTGTAGTCATGTAACTGTGTGCACTGGGCAGATTGCTGTAATGTGGTTGGTTCCTGGAATAACACGTACAAATACCAGATATGTGTGGCCAACTGCTAAACTGAGATATGGCCTAAGTGAGTGAGCATGCCCAGTTCAGGCTTTCCATGGCATGTTGTCTGACATATGTCTCATTTATCAAAGTGTGCGAGCATGCCCAGTGTGAGCTTTCCATGTTGAAATCTGCAGTCCACCACATTTGTGGATGAGTGTGAACTTCAACAATATCTCACGTTTATGGTTGTGTGTTGGGTGTCATGTTGTGTACTTACTGGCCAACTGCTTTGTTTCTGAACACAACAGGGATTATACTGTGCCTGCAGGGTTTGCATGGGATACTTTGCATACAGTTGTCAACATCCTTTCATACTGACCAAACACTGTAGTACCGTATAGTGTACTGGTTCAGTACTTTCACTGTGGTGTACAGTATCCTGGGCTTTAGTCCTATCACTGCTTTAAATTTTCATAGTGAGCACAACAGACTGGTTAGGGGCCAGTTGTGCACATATGACCATGTTGCATTATGTTCAGATATGGACTACTTAAACCAGGCTTGTCCAACATTGGTAGTGTATTCCACAACATAGGTGGACATTGGCAAACACTAGCGATGTGCCCTAGGCCATTTCTAATGCTAGTCAGAGAGTGTTTTTGTCCTTCGACACACATTGTAACTGGAGTTTGCCATGACATATGTCATGGTTAGTATACTGTGCCTCTGTCTACCCGTGACATAACAGTGATACCCAGGGTAAACCTACCATCTCCCATCCACTCATCAAGATTCCTCTTGAGGAGAGTCGATGAGGGACTCTCTGGCTAACCTGTACTGGGAGTTTACTCAAGAGTGGGGGTGGCTTCTGTGTTATGGATCAATCAGTACAGCATGTCCTATGTATGTCAGTGCTGGGGTTCAGGTCTCTCATGTGCATAGCTCACTGCCATTCAGATTGTACAAGGTGCAGCATGTTCATTGATTCCAGCTTGGACATGGCTTTATACATCAGGCACAGCTTGCCTCTGGGTGGGCAGTATGGCACTGTGTGGAGCTGCAGTTTGTTTAATCAGGCAACACATGGCATCTGTTCGAGCTCTTTGATACTCCTGGTGAGGTACTTTTGGGGTCTTTCCAGTTGATGGAGGTGTCTGCTGAGGTAAATCCCACAAGGGCCATTGTACTCAATTGTGAGGCTGATGAAGGATGACTGCAGAGCCACAATGACCTCCCCTGATCTAGATCTGACTACCTTCATGATTAGGTGGGTATATGGTATGTTTCTGTAACCACTACAGCCACATGCTTGTCCAATGCAAGATATCTATCAACTTGTGTCCCCAGGTCTCTTATTACATCTTAAGTACTTAATGGGTTAACACCTATGTGGTAATTGGTGGGCAATTACTGTATATCCACAGGGGTTGACTATACACTTTTCTGCAATTAGCTTGCTGACATGGCTATGGCACCAGTTGTCTGTTTCTATGTGGCCCTTTTGTGGGATGCTTGTGTCAGCTGGAGGGTCAGATATGGTGGCCAGTTTGTAGTCCTCTGCAAACTTTTTCAGACACAGTCCTTCCATGTTGGCCTGTACCTATGGGACATATATACCAAACAAGGGAGGTCCCAGGACCGAGCCTTGTGGGATGCCAGTTGTATCTGGTTTGTAGTCTGACATGGCTGCAACATTTCTGACCATGTCAGTTCTGTCCTTGGTCTGGTTTGCAACCCCTCTACTGACATAGGGGTTTATATTTAAGCTGGTGAGCTTATCTGTAATGAACACGTGGGGTATTGTATGGAAGCCTTTTGCAAGGTCCAGCTAGGCTGTGTGGACCACATTCCCCTCATCAATGGCCTTAATGACTGTTTCAAATGAGTCAAACATGTTTAAGGGGCAGGATCTACACTTAAGAAAGCCACACTGGGTAGGGTCCAGTTTCAGTAGGTCCCCAATATCTTTATGTCTGAAGTACATGCTGATCCTTTCCATAGCTTTGCAGACCAAGCTTGTCAGGATTCTGGGGTGGTAGTTTGCAGTATCCATTCAGGCAACACCTTTGTGGAGAAGGACCACTGTTGTTGTACACTGCACTTTGGGTACATATCCTGTGGTAAGGCTGACATTGAGCAGTAGTGTTATTTGGCGTTCCATTCTTCTTGGAGTCCATATTGGACTCAGCCCAGGGCACCATCTCGTACCATTGATGCTGTGTGTTTTGCTTTATAGATGTTGGCTGTTACCTCAGCATCTGCAATGTCAGGGGGCCATCACTCTGCTGGGATAGATATTTGGCATTTTGGGGGAGGGGGGTTTGCACTGCACTACAAAGAGAGCATCTGGGAAACAGAAAAAAAAATTTTAAGCTTGTTTCCTGCCTTTCCTGTTAAGTGGTATAGACTATTTGTAGGCTTCTGAGCCCCCAAGCCCTTCTGTGTTGGAGAGAAGCCTTCTAGCTTAGTTTTTTTTTCTTATAACTAGCCAGTTTTCTAGTTTCAGCACTCAAATCTGTTTCTTTGATCTCAGCACTTGTTCAGAAAAAAAAAAATTTCATCTGCTTTTACTGTACTTGTGTTTCTACCTACTTTTGCATCATCTTAAAAGTACTCAATTGTATTTATTACTGCTTGGTGTAACTCATTCTAAGCCTTTTGGTTTAAACAGTTGGGCTTCAGACCAGTTGTTTTGCACTGAGAGGGTTTATGGTCTGCACTGTGGTGGTAGAGCAGGTAGCTTGCATCCTTCTAGGTTGGGAACTGCTGATTGAGGGCTCAGTGTCTGTTATTCTAGGGGTGTGTTGGTTCTGGTTTGAGCACTTGGGCTTTCAGGCCGGTTGTTTTACATTGGGAGGGTTCGTGGTCTGCACTCTTGTGGGGGGGGGCTGGACTCTGCCCTTCTGAGCTGGGAATTTCTGGTTAAAGGCTTATAGTGCATGCATATCTGAGCTGCTTCTTACTGAAGTTAGTGCGCCTTGTTTGCTGTGGCATAGACTGGATTCGGGCCTGCTGGATCTAGCTTTGTTTGTGTAACTTGAGCACTAATCCAAGCATTCTCTAAAGTATTCAATTGTATTTATTACTGCTTGGTAGTAACCTGATTAAAGTGTAGCTATCATTCTAAGTCTTTTGGATTAAGCACTTGGGCTTCAGACCAGTTGTTTTACATTAGGAAGGTTTGTGGCATGCACTGTGGTGGCAGGACAGGTAGCTTTCATCCTTCTAAGTTGGGAACTGCTGATTGAGAGCCCAGTGTCTGTTATTCTTAAAGTGTATTAGTTCTGGTTTAAGCACTTGGGCTTCAGGCCAGTTATTTTACATTAAGAAGGTTCGTGGTCTGCACTCTTGTGGGAGAAGAGGCTGGACTCTGCCCTTCTGAGCTGGGAATTTCTGGTTAAAGATTTATACTGCCTGAATATTTGAACTGTATCTTACTGAAATTGGTACACCTTGTTTGCTGTAGCATAGACTAGATCCAGGCCTGCTGAATATAGCTTTGTTTATATGCTTGTTGTTTGCTTGCTTGTTATTTCCCTGGAACGCTAATTCCACCTAATACGCAGCTTCTCAGCGCTTCTGTGGATCACTAGTGATATCTGCATTGCTTACTGTACTTATTTCCTTGTTTCACTTGAAAGAAAGTTACTGTTTGTCATTTTTGCATTTAAGTTACCTGTAACACATTGCACTTAAGTTACCTGGCACTTGCTCACTAAAGCAATTATATAAGTCAGCACTAAAAATTAAAAGCACTACACCCTCACTCCCCACTGGCCCTTGTTTTCAATTATTAAGAAATTCCCAATATTATTCTAGCATGTCCAAAGGTCAGTTGTCAATCTCCTCTCCGGTCCAACTGGTGAATCTGGAAATCTTGAGGCGATGTTACAACTGCCTCATGTACACAGACAACCCTCTCCTCCTCCCAACAAATTCCAACCCATGTGAGAGATGCAACCATATAGCCAAACTGGAGGCTAAGCTCTCTCAACTCAGTACTGGCATAACCAGTCAGGAGGAGAAGGAATCCACACTCACTACAATTCCAGTCTCACATAGACCTACCACGACAGCAAACCAAACACATAATCACACAAAAACATACTCGGAGGCTCTAAATAAAGATCTGCCTAAGCAGCAGAGACCTCCAAAGCAGACACCCAAGCAATCGCTACCCCAAAACAAAACACGTGCAACACATATCTCACAAAGCCAGTGTGCTGAATAGTCACAGCCCTTAAGACTAAACAACACACCTGATACACTTGTAATAGGTGACTCTATCGTCAGGCACACTGACGTCCCGCTCACCAGGCAGAACAAGGAGAGGGTCACGGTGAGCAGCCTGTCGGGCGCTAGGATCCACCACATAACACAAGCACTCAGGTCACTCCAAGGCAAGTACAAATATGACTCAGTCATTGTCCATGCTGGTGTGAATGACCTGAGACGTACCTCCCTGGACTACATGAAAAGAGACATAAAGGAGCTCTCTGAGCATGTAGCCCAGGCCGGTATGACCCTGACCTTGAGTAGCATCTTACCCTCACCAAGAATGATGCCATAATATGAAGACAAGATGATCAATTTCAACAATTGGCTTAAGTACTGGTGTCATTCAAAGGGGATCAATGCCTGTCAGCTTGGGATGATATGCTCGACAAGCCATGATGCTTCGCTAGGGACGGCTTGCACCTGTCACCCTGGGCTTTTGGATATTGGCAAAGGCTCTTGCTACCCCATAGTGCCTTTTTAGGCAAGGCTCAAAAGACAAACCCACCTCCATAGGTATCACAAGGGATAAGAAACTAAGAGTAATGCTACTCAATGCCAGAAGTCTAAACCTCAAGATGCACTCGAAACTCTCCTTAGCATGGAGAACATCGATATCTGCGCAGTAACAGAAACCTGGTTCAGGGCTCCGAGAGCACCCCAGCACTACCAGGTTATACCTCATACCATGCTTTTCAGCCCCAAAACTTGATCGAACCATAAAAGGAGGAGTATCGATATTCATCAAAGATACCCACACCTCCAGGTTGGTGGCAAAGCACGAAGCATCAGAGACTATCCATGTGCAACTAACAGTGGGTAAAACTGCCTTCCAGTTTATAGCCTGCTACAGACCACCCTCCCAAACCCAGGAACCCCACTCAGCCTTCCTGAGAACACTGGAAAATATGAAGGTCTCTCCAAACACCATTATATTGGGCGACTTCAACTACCCAAACATAGGCTGGGAGCATTACTCTAGCTCCAACACCCTAGCCCAAAGATTCCTAGAATTTATAAACTCAAATGCTATGGAACAGCTTGTTACCACTCCCACAAGAGGGGAAAACATACTGGACCTGATCATCACCAACATGGGGACTCTATGCTCCAGACCAGAAGTGTATCCCTCACTGGTAAGATCAGACCATAAACTAATCTCACTGGATATTCACATCCCGACCCCACCCCCTGCCCAGAAAACCACAGTGAAAAACTTCTATGAAGCAAATTTCACACTCCTCAAAACCAAGGTGGAATCCTTCAAAGCCCCCGGGCCTGTGGAAAATACGGCCCAGACCGCAGAATCCTTTATAAACGCATTCTATGAACACCTTCAGGAATGCATGGATCATGCGATCCCAAATAAAACCAAGACCCAATCCTCCAAAGGCAGACGTCCTGTCTGGTGGACCCCAGCCATAAACAAACTATACAACAGAAGGAGGAAGCTACTAAATGATAGAGCTAAATCCCAAAAAGGGAAAGCATCACTGATCAGTATTAGCAAAAAACTACGGGCACTCATAAAATTGTCTAAGGCCAGCTTCGAGAGAAAAATTGCACAGGACACTAAGGATAATCACAAGGCTTTCTTTAGTTATGTTAGGAACCTGGGTGGTAATTCCCAGATATGCTCAGAATTAGTCCAAAATGACAAAAAATACACTGAACCCACAGACATTGCCAACATCCTAGCTGACAGGTTCAGCGCAAACTCCACCCCCCATCCCCACCAAAAGGGCAAATATCTATCCCAGCAGAGTGCTGCCCCCCTGACATCTCAGATACTCAGGTAAGAGCCGCCCTCTCCAAAGCAAAAAACACAGCACCAATGGGACCAGACGGTGTCCCGGGCTGTGTCCTACATGAACTCCAAGAAGAGCTAAACCCAAACATAAAACTACTGTTCAATCTCAGCCTTACTACAGGATATGTGCCCAAAGAGTGGCGTACAGCAGCAGTGGTCCCTCTCCATAAAGGTGGTGCCTCAACGGATCCTGGAAACTATCGCCCCATAAGCCTGACTAGCTTGGTCTGCAAAGCTATGGAAAGGATCATCATGGACCTCATAAATAAAGATGTTGGGGACCTACAGACACTGGATCCTACCTAGTTCAGCTTTGTTAAGGGCAGATCCTGCCTCTTAAACCTGGTTCATTTCTTTGAAACAGTCACCAAGGCCATTGACGAGGGAAAGGTGGACCACACAGCCTACCTGGACCTCGCAAAAGCCATCGACACAATACCCCACTCGGGCATTATAGATAAGCTCACCATCTTAAATATAAACCCCTATGTCACTAGATGGATTGCAAACTGGCTCAAGGACAGAACCCACATGGTTAGAATTGCTGGAGCCATGTCAGACTCCAAACCAGTTACAAGTGGTGTCCCACAAGGCTCAGTCCTGGGACCTCTCTTGTTTGGTATATATTTCTCGGAGGTACAGGCCAACACGGAAGGACTGTGGCTGACCAAGTTCGCAGATGACTGCAAACTGGGCGCCATAATTGACTCTCCAGCCGACACAAGCAACCTCCAAAAGGGCCTCATAGAAACAGACAACTGGTGCCAGAGCCATGGCCTCAAGCTAAATGCCAAAAAGTGTATAGTCATCCCCTTTGGCAAAACAAAGTGCCCACAAATTACCACATAGGTGGTAATCCATTAAGTACAGAAGAAGTAATTAGGGACCTGGGGACCCAAGTTGATAGCAATCTCTCATTTGACAACCACGTGGCCAAACTGGTTAGAAAAATATTTTATATAGCCCACCTAATCATGAAGGGATTCACATCTAGATCAGTGGAGGTCATCGTGCCTCTTTACTCATCCCTCATCAGGCCCATAATTGAGTACAATGCCCCTTTTGGGATGTACCTTACCAGACACCTGCAGCAACTGGAAAGACCCCAAAAGTACCTCACCAAGAGGATCAAAGGGCTCAAACAGATGCCATATGCTGCCCGGTTAAAGAAACTCCAGCTCTACTCAGTGGCATACCACCTGTTCAGAGGCGATCTGTGTCTGATGTATAAAGCCATGTCCAACCCGGAATTAATGGACATGCTGCACCTCAGAAAATCCAAATCCCATCGAGCTACGCTTGAGAGACTTGAACCTCAGCACTGAAATAAATAGGACATGCTGGAGGGACAGATTCATAACCCAGAGGCTCCCTTCACTCTGGAATAAAATCCCAGTCCAGGTTAGGCAGAGTCCCTCATTGACTCTATTCAAGAGGAATCTTGATGAGTGGATGGGAGATCGTAGGTTTACCCCGGGTATCACTTCTGTGTCACTGTTAGACAGAGGCACAGTATACTAACCTCGAAAAAGGGCATAGCAAAATAAATTTAAAATGAGTGGCGAAAGCCAAACACATTCTGGCTAGGCTTATAAATGCTCTAGGGCAGATAGCCTAGTATGAACCTATGAACCTATGAACCTATGAACCTGTCAGGTTGGATGTTGGCAATGTGTGTGTGTTTGGTATATTGTTTGTAATATTTGAGTGATTCAGAGCATATCTGTGAATTCCCAACAAGGTTCCTACCATCAGTTAAGAAAGCCTTGTGATTATCCTTAGGTTCCTCTACAATTTGTATCTTCATAGGTTCATAGGTTCATACTAGGCTATCCGCCCTAGGGCATTTATAAGCCTAGCCAGAGTGTGTGTGTGGCTTTCGCCACCCCTTGCTATGTGAATATTATGGCCATTTAGGATTTACTTTACTGTGCCTCTGTCTGGACGTGACACAGTGAAGACCCCCAGTGTACATCTACGATCACCCATCCACTTGGCAAGATTCCTGTTGAAGAGAGTCAGTGAGGGGCTCTGCCTAACATGGAGTGGGATTCCATTCCAGGGTGTAGGGAGCCTCTGGGTTATGTATCTGTCCCTCCAGCACATCCTATTTCATTATGTGTTGAGGTTGACATCTCTCGCTTTCACAGCTCTGATGGATTTGGGTTTTCTGGGGTGGAGCATGTCCATTAATCCTGTGTTGGACATGGCCTTGTACAACAGGCATACAACACCTCTGCGTAGGCAGTATGTGACTGCATACAGCTGGCGTATCTACAACCAGGCAGCATATGCCATATATTTGAGACCCTTTATCCTCTTGGTGAGGTACCTTTGAGGTCTTTCTAACTGCTGCAGGTGTCCGGTAAGGTACATCCCAAATGAGGCATTGTACTAAATTATGGACCTGATAAGAGAACAGTATAGGGGCACAATGACCTCTGTTGATGTAGATGTGAATCCTTTCATGATAAGGTGGCCAATATAGAAGGTCTTCCTAGCCACATTGGCAATGTGAGTGTCACATGACAGGTTACTGTCCACTTGTGTCCCTAGGTCCCTGATTACTCCTTCCATACGTAATGGATTACCACCTATGTGGTAATTTGTGAGTACCTTGTTTGGTATTTGGTGAGACATTCATACTGTCCAGTGTCTTCAGGAAGGCTGAGTGGGGTTGCTGTGTGTGAGAGTGTGGTCTGTAGCATGCTACAGACTGTACAGCAGTTTTGCCTACGGTTGGTTGCACATGGGTGGTCTCCGATGCTTCGTGCATTGTCAGTTATCTGGACGTGTGGGTATCTTTGCTGAATATGGATACTCCCCCTCCTTTTATGGTTTGGTCCAGGTTTTGGGGCCATAACGCATGATATGAGGTATAACCTGGTAGTGCTGGTGTGCTCTCAGGAGCCTTGCTGCAGGTTTCTGTCACTGCACGGACATCGATGTTCCCCATACTGGGGAGGGCCTCGGGAGCATGCATGTTGAGGTTTAGACGTCTGGCATTGGGCAGCATTACCCTTATGTTTCTTTCCACTTATGTTTTCTAGGGAGGTGGGTTAGTCTTTTCAGCCTTGCCTACAAAAGGCTCTATGGAGGTGGCAAGAGCCTTAGCCAATATCCAGATGCCCAGGGGTAACAGGTGCAAGCCATCCCTGGCAAAGCAGCGTGGCTTGTCAAGCATGACATCCCAAGCAGACAGACATTGGATCCCCTTGGAATGACACCAGTAATTGTGCCACTTGTTAAAGCTGATCATTCTGTGTTTGCACTGTGGCATCATTCTTGGTGAGGGTAGGATGCTGCACAAGGTCAGTGTCATACCAGCCTGGACTACATAATTGGAGAGCTCATCTATGTCTCTTTTCATGTAGTCCGGGGAGGTACGTCTCAGGTCATTCACACCAGCACGGACAATGACTGCATCATATTTGTACTTGCTTTGGGGTGACCTGCGTACTTGTGTTATGTGGCGTATTGTAGCAGCCTACAGGCAGCTTACTGTACCCTTTCCCTTGTTCAGTCTGGTGAGCGAGACAGCAGTGTGTCTGACTATGGAGTCACCTATTACAACTGTATCAGGCATGTTGTTTCTCCTTCTGGCCTGTGACTGTTTGGCACACCAGATTTGTGTACTATGTGTTGCATGTGCTATGTTTTGAGGTACTGGTTGCTTGGGTGTCTGCTTTGGAGGCCTCTGTTGATGTGGTGTGTTTGTAATTAGAGCCTCCGGGAATGTTGTTCTGTGTTTATGTCTTTGGTTTGCAGTTGTGATAGGTCTATGTGAGACTGGGTTTGTGGTGTGTGTGGTTACCTTCTCCTCCTGACTAGTTTTGACAGTACTGAGTTGAGAGAGCTCAGCCTCCGGTTTGGATAAATGGTTGCATCTCTCACATATATTTGTATTTCTTGGTGGGGGAGAGGGTTGTCTGTGTACATGGGGCAGGTGTAACATTGCCTCAAGATTCACAGATTTAACTTGTTGTAGCTGGCCTTAGTGGATTGTATGAGTGGACATATTTTATTGCCATAATACTGATCAGAGATTACTTCCCTTTTTAGGTTTGCTCTATCATGTAGTAGCTTCCTCATTCTCTTGCATGGTTTGGTAATGGCTGGGGTCCACCATGACAGATGCCTGCGTGTATGGCATTGTGTCTTGGTTTTATTTGGGATTGCATAATCCATGCATTCCTGGCAGTGTTCATGGAATGCCTGTATAACGGGTTCTGAGGTGTGGCCCATATTTTGCACATGCACAGGGCCTTTAATGAATTCCACATCAGTTTGGAGGAGTGCAACATTTGCTTTACACATGTTTTTCACTGTGGTTTTCTGGCCAGGGACTGTGGTCAGGATGTATATATCCGGTGTGATTACTCTATGGTCTGATCTTACCAGTGAGGGATACACTTCTCATCTTGCCATCCAGTACCCATGTTGCTGATTATCACATCCAGTATGCTTACCCCTCTTGTTGGAGTGGTACGTTGTTCCTGAGCATTTGGGTTTATGGATTCTAGGAACCTTTGTCCTAGGGTGTTGGAGCTAGAATAATGCTCCCAGTCTATGTTTGGGTATTTTCAGTCACCCAATATAATGTGGTTTGGAGAGCTTGATATATTCATGTATTCCAACATAGGCCAAGTGCAGTTCCTGGTGTTAGGATGGTAGTCTCTAGCAGGCTATAAATTGGGTGGCAGTTTTAGCCACTGTTACTTGACCATGGCTAGTGCATGCTGCTTCTTGTTGTGGTACCAACATGGGGGTGTGGTTATCCTTGACAATTATTGCTAGTCACCCTCCTTTTGTAGCTTGTTCCATGTTTTGGGGCTGTACAGCACAGTATGAGGTGTAACCTGGTAGTGTTAGGGTGCTGTTGTGAGCCTTGACCCAGTTTTCTGTTACAGAACAGATATCAACATTCTCCATGCTGCGGGAGTTTAGACTGCATGCATCTTGCTGTTTAGACTTCTGGCATTGGGTAGCATTACATCTAGGTTCTTATCCCTTGTGATACCTATGGAGGTGGGTTTGTGTTTTGAGCCTTATCTATTCAAGGCACGCTGGGGGTAACAACAGCCTTTGCCAGTATCCATAAGGCCAGGACTGATAGGTGCACGCCACCCCTAGCACGTGGATCATCATGTCATGCTCAGCATGTCATCCCAGGCTGGCACACATTGGATCCCCTTTGACTAACAGCAATACTTCAGCCAATTATTGCAATTGATCATCTCATCTTCATATTGTGGCATCATGCTTGGCGAGGATAGGATGTTAGTCAGGGTCATCAAGTTTGCATATACTACATGGTGTTACATTGCTTAGCACGTGGCAATCATGCCTCAGGTGGTGCTGCAGGGCTGCCTATGTTAGATGCACATACTACACTCCCTGTACATGTTTGAAAGCAGGTTGAGTCAACTTAGGCATCCCTTTTACTATATGTGTGAGTCGAAGAGAGGTATCATTTCCAGGGTCCCTACTGAGCCAGTGTATGTGCTATGCGTTGCCGCTTTGCCAAGGCCAAGGCATACTGGGCACGCCTCCTTCTGCCTACTGGGGCAGGCTCAGGTTGTTCCTCCTCCGAGTCACGCTCTGCCTGTGATTGACTTAGCAATGGTGGGGGGCTGTTTGGCCCAGCCCTATGGTGATCCTGCTGCAGCTGTTTTCGCAGAATCATATTATGTAGCATAGCACATACCATGACAATTTGGGTACATGTAGTTGGTGAGTACTGCAAGGCTCCACCAGATGTATCCAGGCACCGGAACCGTGACTTGAGCAGCCCAAACACATGCTCGATTACATTTCGTGTTTGTGCGTGTGTCTCATTATGGCGTTCCTGTTCAGGTGTGTGTGCATTTCTGATGGGTGTCATCAGCCACGGCTCCAGTGCATATCCAGCATCCCCTACTAAGTGACCATGTGGGATGTCCCCACTGGCAAATGTCTGGTACAGCTGCATCAGATGCCAGATATGGGAATCATGGTAGCTTTCAGGGCAGCCAGCACACACATTCATTATTATGCCCTGGGCATCACACATGACCTGGCAGTTGATGGAGGGGAAGCCCTTGCGGTTAATGTAGGCACTACCCCACTCACCAGCTGGTGCTTTGATGCGTATGTGCGTGCAATCTATTGCACCCTCTACCTCAGGGTATTCCGCTATTTGCTGGAAGAGAAGCATATTGCTGGCCAATACCTCACGGGCATTGGGGAAATATTCATGATCACCGACATGTGCTGACATGGCATCCAGGAATGGGTGCAGTACTCTGGAGGCTGATGCCTGTGATATCCCCATCATATCACCAGTTGGTCTCTGGAAGGTACCTGTTGCTAGTATTCTTAGGCCAACACATACCTTGGTTTCCACTGGGATGGGTTCCCCTCTGTTGGTTCTGTGTGTGAGGCGTGGCCTGCACAGCTCAACAATTTGCTGCAGGAGGTCTCTGTCCACTCTATAGCACTCCACTATCTCCAGCTCATGTAACCCCTGGTAGGTGACCCTGGGCCTGTACACTCTTCTCCGTCTCCTCACTGTGGGTTGTCTGGCAGCATTTGCATTGTCACCACCCTCAGCAAGTCGTCTATGTCTCCTTATGACAGCTATGGCAGCCCCTAGCATTTCTGCTCTGAGTGAAGCTTTTTCATTTTTCACTTCTAATAGCTTACTCCTGTCTTGCAGTGTCTCTTGAGAGAAACATCCTGCACTGCTGTTTGCAGAGTTTTAAGTGCTGGGCTGGGCTAGTATTCTGCCTGTGTAATTGCCTGCTTCTAATTGTTTTCACCTGCTAGCTCCAGCAGTATTCCCTGCTAGCTTCCTACTATTTCTGTTGCTTCCTTTTTCCTTTCTGTTTCCTCAGGGGGGAGCAACGCGCATACCAGCTGAAACATGGTCACAGTGGCTTACATGAGCGCACACATGCTTACATAGTTTAGAATCTACTTATTCGGGTTAAAACACGTGCACACCAGCGCAAACAGTCTTACAAGTCTGCCAACAGTCTCCCACATGCTCAGTCTGCCTTACACGCGCGCACACTGCCCTACTCGAGCCTCATGGCGCGCACACGTGCGCATGCACACCCAGCAAGAAACTTTGGTTTTGGCTACAGTGTACACCTTCCATTTCTTGACTTTCCCATGCTTATCTTGTGGCACTCCTCTTTCCATGATATGTGTCTGACATCTGTCACGTAACACTGTCCTCCAATGAACTGCATTTCCTTCTGCCATTCCCCCCTGTGATGTCACCTATCTTCTACTCTGTTCCTCCCCCTTATGTAACTCTTACACTACTCGGAATGTGCTCATTTGCTATGTGACAGTGGGATTCAGTATCCTAACACTCATTTACATAAGATTGCCTACTAATGCTTAGTTACATGTCTTAGACTCAGCTTCCCCCCTTAGCAACCACTAAACGGTGGACATGTTGTTTTTGGTCTGCTGGTCCCTGCATTGTAAATCCATGTATTGCATAAAACCCACATTTATGGGTTTATAACCTTCATTTTTATGTTTCATATAGCGCAGCCCGTTTGCGCGGGGCTGCTCTGCGTTTAAACATCGGCGATCGCCAAAAAAAAAATTACTTTTTTATCATATTTGCATCAGGGTACCTTGCCAATGGCCACATATTTGGCCATTGGCATGCTGTCTGACAAATATGCACCCTTTATTTGGAGCTGACATGGCTCCATTGTGTTATTTGCAGAAACGTACTCAGTTGTCAACTGAGTACATTTCTGCAGCTAACACGACTCTTACACGGGCTGGTTTCAGCTTCGTGGATCGCTAATCTACCTCATTTGCATGCCTTTCGGCTGCAAGTGAGGTGATTAGCATATCCACGCCCAGTCCGTGTAAGAGACGTTTTAGCTGGTCTCTTACACGGAATTTCGGGCTGTTCCTGGATCGCGAGGGCTGCATGGAGTCTTACACTACTCTTAGACTCCGTGCAAGCCTTCGTGAATCCTGCGCATTGAGTTCATTATATAAAATATAGAAGATATATCCAGTTCTAAAAGAAATAATAAAGAAATTAAAAATAGAGTATGGGACATAAGACATCTATATGAATCAAAACTAATGCTAAGAGACAGAAAACAATTATAGACAAAAAATACCCAGTAGTGAAAACAGAAAATACAGTATCAGAGAAATAAGTTTATTTTCTTTTTTAGAAACAGGTTGAAAGTGTTTACAGAGTGCATTATGGGAAAGGGTATGAAAATTATGCAGTACAGCAAGGTTTAACTGAAAACAGAATGCAACAAAATAGTGATATTTATGTATCTAAAGCAAATGATGTTTTTGCAACAAATGTTTCAGACAGAGGGAAATGGAAGGGAAGACTGAGGAACAGTTATGTGATGTAATTTAAATGTAAGGTGGAACTTTCAGAATGAATGGAAAGACAAAAGGGGCTAAAATGATTAGCATGGGCAGTGAAGTGGAAATATATACAGAGAGGAACAAACACATGATACAAGTTTAGCATTATCAGCAGATGTGAAAAACAAAGGAGCAGATTAAATGAAAAATGGTGAAGGAAATTATGGGAGGGTGGGAAAATGTGGATGTGAAACAGATCTGTGACAGAAGCATTTCAGATCCTGTCTCACTAAGCATTAGGTAAGGTAGAGCAGTCTAAATTAGGAACTGGATGACAGTAAGAAAAGAACGGGAGACAGAAAAGCATTGCAGAAAAGGTGTCACAGATGATAAAAGACAACCAGGGAGATGACGGATTTAAGACAGCAAATGAATAGACAATGCAGCAAGTGGGGAAAGAGCAAATAAGAAACAGAACAAAGACTGAAGAAAACAGAGGTGGAATTGTTAAAGAATGGATAAGCTTTGCAAGAAAAGACTATAAAACTCCATTTCATACATTTACATGAGAAAAACATGTAAAACTATTGAGATGACGGGAGCTTCTGGGGATGTTTCTGGGCAAAATGCCATATGTTTTAATCCAAAGACACTACTTAAGGATTTCCTGTTAATGTTGTTAATACAAATATGTTAATTAGTAACTTACAGACCTTATAGCATCTTTTGATAAAATGACTTTAGTCATGCACTCCTTATACAAATAACTGCTTAAGACATTTAAGTTTGCCTAAGAATTGCATCAGAGTGATTCTTCTTTCAAGATCTGATAAAAAATAACTTTGTCCACCAGAGCTCCACATATTGCAGTGATGTTATATGGCTACTGTCCTATAATAAGTAAAAAAGTTAGTGTATAAATACTCCTCTAACCTGTCTTTCATGAGAACAACAAATGTAAAAAAAAATGATATAATTCTAATACCTTATTGTCCAAAATGCCATTTAATATTGTTATATATTAGGATATACTTCGGATCTTAGCCATGACAGCTGGCACAGACATAAATGTGTTTTCATCTCTGCAGATAAAATGAAACAGATTGGGGATTACTACCCAGCAGAAGAAGATAAAATGGTTAAGTTTTAAGTCTTAAAACAAATAGAGTTAGATGATTTAAGCACCATGTAGTATGCCAGCTTCTGTGCCTGCACCAGTTGGCAAACTAATCAATGTAAATTACAATGGAGCTTCTATCATTTATTTATCATGTGTGTGTGTGTGTGTGTGTGTGTGTGTGTGTGTATGTGTGTGTGTGTGTTTGCGTGTACACACACACACACACACACACACACACACATATATATATATATATATATATATATATATATATATATATATATATATATGTGTGCATTTATGTAGTACTTAATATACTTTATATGTATCACTTTTAGGTTCTAGCTGAACCAATAGCAGTAGCACGTATTTATGTTCTGTAAGTTAGGGCAATGAGAAATGGTTTATGCTTTGCAAATTAGTTTCAGAAATAAAGATTTTTCTAACATTATTTCCAATGTCTGGTCATAATATTCTTATTGGCTAAGCTCATATTTAACAGTAATCTTCAACTTCAAAAATGTCATAGATTAGCACGATGATTGTGGCTAGCAGAAGGAGTATTTATGATTAAAAAACATAAAAGAAGATGAAAGGTCATAGTGCATAATATTGGATAGTTAACCAGGACAGTGACTTATATGAAATTGCTGTATTATTTCAGCTGTGTTTGTACAGTATTGCATCTGGGCATGCATTTTTTTCTCATCGAGTGTCATCCACTTTATGTATGTTTGAAAATTTAGTTTGTAAAAAGGTAGAATACGAATCTGAGAAATGTTCACACAATAAAAAATCTTTCAACTTATCCAAGAGTGAATGTCTGGCTTTTAAAACAATATGTGAATTAGTGGGGGGATATGTGTTCAGGTAGGCTGATAAGGGAGGTAATTGGGTTATTTTATCCAAGGATAAGTATGATAATATGGTAAAAGGTTTGTTGATGAATGAGAATGATTACTGTACTTAATGCCCAACCTTTGGAAATTTTAAAAAGGGGAGGTAGACTTGTTTTTTTTTTGTCTGCTCAAAATGTAAAGAAATTATTTATTTTTAAACCTAGGGGTCCTACCTTCTCTGCCATTCTGAAGATTCATAAAGATGTAAAATGTCCTCCTGGCAGGCTTATAGTACCAGGTGTGCATTCTTATTTACAGAACATTGGAATTTTTTGGATTTTCATTTAAAGAAATTCCTGAATTAAGTCCTGGGTCACATTAAAAACATCAGGGAATTATGTGAGATTGTGTATAAGATTGGTTGGCAGGAGGAATTTTATTGGGTTACCATGGATGTTTCTTCATTGTATAGAAATATGCAACTTAAATGGGCTTGAGGCAGTGGTAAAGTCATGGGGGAGGGACCCCATACTTCTTCCCTTGTTAAGTTATTGGAATTCTACCTAACACACAACTATTTCTGTTTTGGTAATGAGATTTTTCTTCAGAAGAGTGGTGCACCTATGAGGGCCCCTTTTGTTCTTTTATATGCTACCATCTATATGGGAGACTTTGAGAGAAAGTTTGTATATAATAGCAAAATTTTCTCTGAACAGGTGATAGCATATAAAATATATATTAATGATTTGTTTTTGATTTGCAAGGGGCAACCTAGTCAGCTAGTTGAATTCATGGATGAGTTGAATAGTAATGGTCATGGACTTAAATTCAGTTTTGAATATAGTCACATATCTATACAATTTTTAGATGTGGAGTTTTATTTTGACTCTCAGAAGAGGATTCAATTTAGACTTTTTAGAAAACCAACTGTGAATATTTTTTTAATGCTTTGAGCATGCATCACCTTACTTGATAAATGCCTTACCATATGGTGAGTTCAAGAGGATTTCTTCCAATGTGCCGGAGGAAAGGTTCAAGGAAAAATATATGGAAGAAGTTCATGGTAGGTTATTTAATCAGCGGTACTCTGCAGGGATACTACTTTAGGCTAAAAATGAGCTGGAGGATACATCTGTGTCTGAATGGATTTCTCATGGATATGAGTATACTCATAAATCTGCAAAAGGGGAACTGAATAGGATGAATAATGGTAAAAACATTTTTTGTCACTAAGTTCACTCCTTTTTCAGAGATTTTGAGCGGTATAATCTCCAATTTGTGGTACTTGGTGCATTTGGATGTGAAAGTGAGTTATTTCTTTCCTAACCATGTTACCTTTTTTGGGGAGATATTTTAACTTAAAAGAATTGTAGAATCTCCCAAACAAGGCAGCGGGGAATTCCTTTGTCTCTTGTGGTACTTTCCCTTTTGGACACTGTAAAGTATATGGTAGACTTAGGAACTTGTCCAACACCAAAATAAATGGTAAGACATTTGTCTCTAGGGGTAGATTTTGTTGTGATTCTTGTGGAGTGGTTGTAGGAGGGTCAAGTGGTAAGTGGGGAAAACCAAAAGGAAGGTGAAGGAATGTGTTATAGACCATTTGGGTGACATTAGGAATAATAATGTCAAAAGTCCAGTGACTGAACATTTCCACACAGTTCACTCAGACTCAGATGGTAGTTTTTTTTTCTGTGCTAGCCCAGCCATCAGCATTCAGAAGGGGTGATTTTGCAGGAAAGCTGAATGTGCTTGAAAGCAAGATGATATTTAATTACAAGACACTTCATCCAAAAGGGCTTAATTTGGAAGTTAGTCTTAACTTTTAACTTGCAGGAATAAATTTTTGTCTGCATTTTTTCTGACACAATTATTTCTTTCTTTATTTAAATTATGATAGCATGAATCATTACATTATATTATATAAATCTATCTATCTAAATCTATATATATATATATATATATATATATATATATATATATATATATATATATAAAGTTTTCTAATAGGTATGTTTGTATTTGCACATGTAGTTGTGGTGATAATTGTGTAATTGCTTGATTATTTAATTAGGAAGGGGTCCACCTGTATTTAAATGATGAGTGGTGCATTATTTTTTTTTATCCTTTGAAGGTGAAAGGCTGAGGTACCAGATTAGATGGTTATTGTTTCACACTATTAAACAGCTTTACTCTCCTCGGTTTCATTTTTAGTGTATTTTGGCTTTATTTGGTTTTGTTCGTTTTTTTGACATGCATTTTTTCCTCTCTGGTAACAATGTTTTTTGACCTCTTCAGTAGTTGTAGTCAGTATCAGAAAAGTATCTAAAGAGCGATGATATAACCATTATTTCATTTTAAGGAACCAAAGCAGAATGTAAATGAAAACTCACACCCCCAGATTTAATAAATTCCTTGTAAGCATAGTGTGGGGCCTACATGGGAGTTACTGTGTCAGTGTATGCGGTTCCCCCTTAGTAGCATGCCATGCATATTAATGATGGTGCTTGCTGAGGGACAACTGTGGAACACAGTTATTGAATCAGTGTAGGGAGTGTGTGACTAACTGCGTCCACAGATGAGTAACACACCCCCAGCACTGTCCAAGTGCATGATATCAATGTATTCATTTTTTTTAAGTTTGTGCAGTGTGGCGTGCAGCAATTGACACATATCAGACATCTAAAAATAGAAACTGGATACATTTAATTTTTGATTCAAATGTCAAGTTTAAACATTGCATAGTGGGTTTGTGTTGCATAGCATGGTGCTTAGCAGTGCTTAAATGTGGCTCAGAGGTATATGTAAAAGAATAGCAGCATCCCAGTTGTACACATAGCCAAGTGGATAGAATTGCAGCCTTATGTGCAGTAGGTGTGGGGTTTGAATGCATAGAAGGGAAACTAAGCAATTATTTTAGAAATATAATTTATGACAATTATTTTTAAATCATGATCTGCTCTTCTGCTAAGCCATGATAACCACTGCTTAAACAATCTCAGTTTAGGCACTGCTTGGCAGTGCTTGGTACCACTTGGCTGTGCTTAGCTGGTTTGCACACTTCTAAGCACTGCTAAGCATTGCCAGTTTAATCATTGCTCAGCTCAGCTGCACTGGTTTGTGCAGTGCTAAGTGACATGCTGCATTTTTAAAAATTGCCCAATGGCATGTAAGGGTGAGAAAAAGGACTATATTAATCCAAATAGGTGGGAATACACCATAATCCATTAGAGTTCTGTCCTTAAAGGATACAACTGCAGGTATTGGAGAGGGTTCATGCTTTTAGGCACAGCGGTGGGGCATTGAGGAGTCCAAGGTCATGGTCAGACTCTTTGTGAAAAACCATGAAGACCAGCTCATGCAGGAAGGTTACCAGAGCTCAGAGTACAAAGCAGTGGCCTGGGACCAGTTGGCAAGGGACCTCACCAGTGTAACTGGTATCCCCCGCACAAGTGAGCAGTGCTGTCATCACTATGATGACATGAAAGGATGGAAGAGGGCTGTATTGGATGCCTGGGTCCAAGAAGTCCGGGTGGGCAATGTTCCACATGTGTGTATGGAGGTTTACTGTATTTCAACAATATTTAATCTTGAATGTCTGCTAAACTGGTATGTATAATGGTGTGCTTCTCTCCCAACAGCTGCAGAGGTAGGACCTTGTAACATTGAGGCACATGCAGGGTGCCTGGCCAGGTTGCACCATGAGTGTGGTGAGTACAGCCGAATTATATTATCTATAGTAAAATAAGATAGAATGAGTAGAGAATTAACCATTTATCTGCAAAACATTTGTAGTGCAATAACTGTGGAATTGCAACTGCACAATGCCAACTGTTATGCAAGAAAAACTCAAAACTATACCAGTAAATGCATGAAGGTATCTGTAATAAACTGTTGTGCAATACTTGTGAAATTAGAGCTGATATTTCAACCCAGTAACAATATATTGTGTACACCTGCATTTTAGTTAGTAATGTATAAATTACTTAGTATCTCTGTTATGACTGCATTTCATGCATGTGTGTTCAACTGTCACTCCGGTGTACTATAACACTGTAGTACAAGTACCAGGTCATATTTTGTTTCCAGGTGAGCTCTAGGTAAATATCAGTCAGTCAGATATCAGCAGTGACTCAGTAGCTCTGTTTGTTAAATGCTGTGTACAAAGTTCATTTTGCCACACACAGACCAGGATTCAAATCCAGTGCTATGTACTAAAAGTATTACTGAGTCAGATATGTTATGATGACAGATATTCTCTCCACAGGGACTACTGGTAAATGGGTGAGGTAGCCCATATTATGTGTAAATAATTGTTTGTTTAGATGTCACAGACTGTTAAAATCATACCACGAATGTGCTATTAATGCATGAAATAAAGGAAATATTTGCAATAATAATAAAATATAATAAAATAAAATAAATAAATAAAATGTGTAATCTTGGTATGGCTGTATGCCTGGAGTGTCTTGTAGAGGTTGCTGCAGCCAATTACTATATGTGATGTCAATGTCCCCTGCAGACACTGCTATTGGGTTCTATCTCCATGCCTGCCAAATATTACAGTATCAATCACGTATTGATTACAGGTATTATACTCTCCACAGGATCTACAGGTAAATGGGTGAGATAGCTCATATTATGTGTAAAATAATTGTTTGTTCAGATGTCACAGACTGTTAAAATCATTACCACAAATGTGCTATTAATGCAAAAAATAAAGGAAATATATCCAATAATAATAAAATATATTAACATAAAAGAAATAAAATGTGTAGTCTTGGTATGGCTTTATGCCTGGAGGGTCTTGTAAAAGTTGCTGCAGTCAACTAATACATGTGATGCAAATGTCCCCTGCAGTCACTGCTATTGTGCTCTATCCCCATATCTGCCAAGCAAGGCATGATAGTTGTGCACTCTCCATACTGTGCACATCCATGTCTCTCAAGTGTCATGCTGTCATGGAATGTAATTACTGTTGCATAATCCCTCTGTCACAGATGCATCATTGACATGATCATATGTCAATAGCAAAGTAACAGTACATCAGCCCACAGTGCACCGTGGTAGTTAAATAGGTCCACCTGATGTGCAAGTGTTCTTCGTAGTCGTTTACCTGCAGGTGTTACTATTTGCCCCATAGTGTCCCATGTGGATAGCTTGAGAGGTATGTACGTGCTGCAGAAGCTATAGGGCACATTTATACATAAAGAAAGGACAGACCTGTAGAGTAGATAGCATTACTGTTGTCAACTATATAGCCTATAATGGTATTAATGACTGTATTTCTCTCTCTCTCTCTCTCTTCCCACCCTTAATCTTCATATATTTATTATTGTCATATATTGGTTATGGTTAAATATTAACATATGTTGTTCCATAAACCTTATTTTGGGGCATGTGTTTTATTAATGTTATGTATTACTATGGTTGCATATTAACTTATATTGTTGAATTGCCTATTCTGTTGGCCTTATGCCGTAACTTTTACTGGCATGCAATTAATCTACTGACTGTTCTGTTATTTAGTGTTGTGTTTCACATAATATGCATTGAAATGTAATGGGATTATTTCCAACATTCTGGTATGCTGTTATTACTAACAATGTCTTTGTTCATAAATCATCTATATGTATTGGTTTACCTGCATAACCATAGCACGTCAGGGTAGGCTGGTTCCTGCTGATCCGCCTACCCTACATCAGCTGGCCATGGCGTTGGGTTCCAGCATGTCTGGGACCCAAGCCAGTGGTGCCCCCTCCACTATCCCTGCACTACTTTTGGGTTGAACCACCTTGGAGGATGGGGCCCATCCTCTCTGTGAGCAGGGGCAGAGGAGGCGTTGTCACCCAGGATCAAGTACCGGCCATGGTGGGCAGGATTGTTCATAGGAGCTATGAATATCACCTGTGCTGGATTGAGGGCAGACTGGACAACCTGATGGGGCCTGCTGGGCTCACCACCCAGCTTCCGGCACAGCCACCTTTGGGGCAGTTACAGAGCAGTGCAAACTGCCCATGGGTGGGATCTCATTCATGCTGCTACCATCTGGAGGCAAATGCACCTCAGATTACACAACACCTTCCCCATCTATGGTGTTTACCCCCTCATGTGTCACACATCACCACTGTCTGCTGTCTTGTCTGTGTTGTCCATCTGCCACTGCAACCTCTACTATCCAACTTATCTCCACACACATGTACCTACATTCCTCTCCAACATTCCACTCTACTCTCTCCTTAAAAAAAAAGAAGTGGGCACCTGTTCCATAAAAAAAAGTCACCCCATACATAGCTCTCCATTTCATACATGTGCCCACTGAACACAACTGATTATTAAATTAATGAATTAACATATTTATGTTGTCCTCACCGCTCTTTCTGGCATGTGAGACTCCAAATTCATGTATAAAATCTGTAAAAACTGCACAGCTGTTGTACAATAAATGGAAAGCTATGGTCCTTTCCTACACCCTTCCTGCACAACCCTACCTGCCTTTCAGTATGTTTTCTCCCACTGCTTTCCTCCATTTCATCACTGTCCTATCACCCCCTTTTTCTTTTTTTATTTTTTAGCTCAGGTTTCCGCTGAGCTACAGACCCCTGCAAACCTGCTTAACAGTGCCTTAATGATATTATGTGTTTCTGACAGTGTTAGGCACATCTGCAAAGTAATCACCCCTGCCACATCTTAAGCCCCAGCCCATTTCAAATATATCATAGTGCATTAGCCCACTAGGCCACTCAGCTCTGAATTAAGATACGTGTTTCCAGCAACATATCCTGATTGCCACTGATAGACTGGAAGTACATATAATGGGAAAAATGGGAGTGTACCTGGGACTGTGATGCAAACACTACACCAGTACACAATGGATGTATGTGAGGCCTGGTATAGCAGGTATACCTGTCAACTGTACGGATTGTTGTAGAATGTCTAGAGTTTCCCCCTATTTTTGGCCCAGTTTTCATAAAATTGTATTTTTTGGGCAAAGTAGTGGCAAGTCATTAAAGATTAAGGTTAGAAAATCATGATAGACATTTGTGTTTCACACTTCATACCCTTCATAAAACACATGCTAATGAAAAACCTGTTATTCTATCGACATTCTAAGTTTGTAAGAGCAATATGTAAAGATTGTCCCTATTTTTGGGCCTTTGTCCCACTTTTATTTATGGCTTTGTCCAGATTTCTTGCTCTAAGAGGTTGAGAGGTATGATAGCAGGTAATTGTTCCCTTTTATGAGCAACATCTTTAAACTCACCTGCTAAGGCAGCAATGGCAAAGTGCATGAGTATAACTAGGACCCTGCTGCACAACAACTGCCTTTAAAAGCCATGCACATAATTATGGATGCAGATGTGTGTCACAGACTGCATGTATGCACAGATATCTTTCAAATACACCTACTACATTATCGACTGAGTAGCTCAGTCTGTTAATTGCCTTGTTTGTAGTATGTTTTGCCACCCACAGTCCAGGGTTCAAATCCACTGTGTTGCACATCAATTACAATCTTGTGAATACAGCAAGTAATGACTTTGTCATGCAATTTTATCCCACACAGGTTGCTGGTACTGCATTAACTACTAACCCATGTTTGCAAGTCAGCACAGGTTGCTGGTACTGCATTAACTACTAACCCATGTTTGCAAGTTAAAGGCCTGTAGGAAGGGACACACTGCACATATTTGTATAGCCAAACTATATGCCACCTACTACTCTGTGATTGGCACTGTTATATAACAGATGTACCTTGCGCACATGCCTCGATTGGACTGTAAAGGGTACCCTTACCCTGGCACTGCTGTGATGACACAGCTGACACTGCTGTCCTCCAAAGATTTCACACTCCCCCCTATGTGTGCTGCTGCAGCCTGGAACATTCACAGCTGTATGTTAAGCTAGCTGCTACAGACCTATCATATCTCACAACCTCCTAGAACAGGGGTCTGCAACCTTCACTATCAAAAGAGCCATTTTGGCCCTTCTGCTACCAAATGAAATTTATCTGGAGCCAAAAAACATATTTGACCCGTAAAATGAAGATAACACAGCGTATTGTTTTATATAATGTTATTATGTTGCATATAAAAGAACTAAGTTTATAAGAGCAATATTTAAAATCCGTCCCTATTTTTCTTCCTTTGTTGATTTTTTATTAGGATCGCTCGATTGCTCTTTGTGTATGTGTGTGTGTGTGTGTGTGTGTGTGTGTGTGTGTGTGTGTGTGTGTGTGTGATGCGGCAGAGTGGCCACTATTTTTCAAAGCTACAGGGAGCCACTGCAGAGGGGTCGAAGAGCCGCATGTGGCTCCAGAGCCACAGGTTGCAGACCCCTGTCCTAGAACAAGGGATCCAGACAACAACATGCATAAAGGGTGGGGGTGGAAAAGGTCCAGCAGCAGGGACATGTTAACCAGTTTGCCTCTACAGTAATAGTAAGCTGATAGAATAGCAGCTGCTGCATCAGCATGCATATTCTGATGGATATGACATCTGACATTTACATGTCTCTCCCTCCTTACTGACCTTAACTCACATTGTTTACCACTGAACTGCCAGATAATCACAATGTCATGGAACAATGGCCAAACATATCATGCAAAACTGTGGACATACTGCATAAATCTCAACAGTGGATGGTATTTGTATCTACCTTCTGTGATACTGTAGTCTCCACTCCTCATTAATGTCCATCTCAAAGACTATGAAAGAAGCTAAGACCTGCATGAAGGCCTTAAATATTGCACCGTGGTGCCATGTAATTGGCTAATGGAAGTGCAACCCAGCTGTTTTGGATGCAATTAACAAGTCTGAACCACAGATTTGGTGCACAGGCAATTACCTGTTAATGGGCATTCCCTACCAAAGGCAATCAACTGCCTATGGGGAGCAGGTCTGTATATTGCTTTACTCAGACACACTATGGTTTAACAACTTATTTGCAGAGGATCTGGTCAAAAAAGGATTACTTCACTCTACCAGGTATGTAATACATGTGCCGATATAATGGGATGCAGATGGGAGGCTGGAGTTTTGGGGGAAAGGAATTTCAACAGTAGGCCTGTAGTACATCTGTGGTATTGACATGTTGCTGATACTCTGCTGTCCAACAGCTACAGGCATGCCTCTCAACTGTTCCTGTTTTGAATCAAATCACAGCTCTGCCCTTGTTACTCCCTGCTACAATGGTCAGCTCCTGTAGGAAAGCTATTGGATTATGAGTTAGACATATTGAAAGTATGTAAGGGTGTACACAGCTGTAGTATCACAAGATGTACTGTAATTCACCTCTTCTCAGTCTGTCAATGTCACACAGAAACAGTTCAGACATTGAAAAAGTGACTGGCCCTGATGTACTCTGGCTAGGTCACTGTTTTGTTAACATTTGTACCTCATTGCTTGAGAGCTATGGATAATATACATGTCAACCCCTTACAGCAGGAATTCAAGTCATAGCCATTATTAGTGAGGGGACACAGGCCAAAGCTTGGCAACAGAATGTACATATTGGCCACACACACATTAAGACTATGAATAGACTAACATAGATCACTGTATCATAAGTGTTTTCTGAGGGGTTTGGTGTGTGACAGCCAGATTCTCTATATCCTGACAACAACCATCAATGATTGGCCACCCATTTGTCAGACATCCACATGTTTGTGCCAAAAGGACCACATCTATGAGGCACACTTTCACATTCAGCAAACATCTGCATAGTGGAGATGTATGATGCCTACAGGGAAGATATACTACAACAGGTTTGCATTGCTTTCTGCCACTGTGGCACACTGGAGTTGCTGAACTGTCCCCATATAGTTGTAATAGTAGACAGTGGCTGTATAACATAGTAGTGTGCCTTTTCCCATAGGGGACACACCACAGTAGACTGCAGTGATGGGTGTAGAGACATACAGCAGAATCTATCACAGCACACAGGGACATAACCATTATTGCTACTATCTTGGTGATAGGCACACATGCATTGTGTTAATAGACTTTGGGTTATGACGTGTGAGGGGCCAGTGGATAGTGCAGTTCATTTGGTTGTACAAGGTCTGCACATAGTGGATGTCAATGTATCTGGTCCTGTGATGTGTTCCCCTCTTGTTGTCTTTCAGGAATGATGTCTCACAGGAGGTACTCAGCATTTACAGCCACAAAAAATAATGTTATCCTAAATGGCCTCAGACTGCATCACCATATTCTGCTGTCCAGTAGTCATCAAAATCGTGACCAATGTGCAGCACTGTGGGCTGACCTCATCATGGCAGTGAACCAAATTGGCCAACAGGACAGGACATATGAGTAGGCTTAACACTGGGCCACAGATATGGTCAATGCTGCACAGCAAAGGGCAGATGTGGTGGCCAGGGACTGTGCTGCCACTGCTGGAGGGCCTGCAACAATACAACCACTCTTGACCATGGAGGAATTCCTGGTGAACCTGGGATCAGCCACCATCTCCCAGCCATCCAATCACCTCATACATCCTGGAGGTGTGTGCCACAGCGTCCACATCAGAGGAGCATCCAGGTAAGCTTAGTGTGTTCATCAGTGGAATACTGTATTAACAAATGTGGCAGGCTCTGCATACCAGTACATGGGTGTCAGGTCTAGCTGCATTGGGAGGGGTTTGATTTTAATGCACAGTTATGCACACATACTTAGAATGTCAGCAATGTAGGCAGTAACACATTAGCTACTGTTCATGTGGATATACGCACATATTTCCTTGTAACAATGCAACATGTGGTATTGCTGACAATACCTCTCCCTCACATTTTCATAGGTACGTCAGATGTGGCCAGTGTCCAAAGTCCTGTACCTGGAAAGTGTGTTGCTGTTGTTTGACAGATCTTATATACCCTAAGAATATTAAGGGCTGCCATGTTGCCCTAGGCACAACTGTTAAACTTAGCCAGAGTAGAATATTTGTATGTTCCATTTTGGAGCAGTTAAATGAAGTGCATAGAATGAGCAATCACAGCTGTGTATTTGCAGGAACATTAACACATTTTCACTTATTGTTACGAAGGGCTATGCAGCCTGCTATACAGAAGGCAATCATTCCAAGATGCTTGTTCACACAAAATATAGAGATGGTATATATCTGAGGCACTGATACTACATCTGACATATGTTAAAGAAAGGTGCACTGGGTTTAGGTGTAGGTCTATTACATACACTGTCATATGGCTTATCTCACAGGTGTATTGTACTGGCAACGTTAACCAGCTGTAGCTGCAGTGCATGTTATAAAGGGCCTGTTTTGTCTGCATATGTTGTTGCATGTTTGTGTGTTGTGCTTGGGATCAGAAATAAGATGTGGGATGGTTAATGCAGTTGTGACTCCTCACCTGTATGTGTCGATGTGGATTACCATACATAATAGTACAGGTAGTAATTCCCTCCTTTTTGTCTTCCTCCTCACAGATGAAATTGAGGGTTAGCATCTGTCCCCCTCACAACCTGATGTCAGTGTCTCATCTGACTCTGGTGATGATGGTGGCCATAGTGAGGCACAGGTGGGGTTGGTGGGGGCTGAATCTGTCCCAGGGTTTGACATCCCACTTCTTCTCCCATTGTCCCTGCACACAATCAGTATTCCCACACATACCCAGTCCACTGAGGCCACAAATATCAAACAATCAGAGGGTGGCGACATTGAACAGGAGATTGTGGCAACTATGGAAACAGTGAGTGTAGATAGTGGCCACAGTCAGACAGCTGGCAAGGTCACACACAGGCAGATTGACAGGGGTGCTTGAAGGAGGACTGCTGCCCATCCACCACCTGTCACAGGTGTCACATCACAAGTCACTCACCACATGTTTTGGTCCATCATGGATTCAAAGGCACATTCCAAACACAACAGATGGATGCTCAGGATTATGGATGCAGCACAGTCTGACATCCATGACTGCCTCCATTGCATTGGTGACACCACGGATCATTTCAATGATGTAGTGGACAGAAGGTGGGCTGACACAGTGTCAGTCTTTCACCAAACATTGTCTATGCTAGAGTATCTGGTTGGAGTAGGGCATCGGACATGTGGACGTACATCAGCAACAACATCTGCTGAGACTCCACGTGGCTATGCACACTCACACCTCTGTAGTGGCAGTACCTCCAGCACTACAGAAGGAAGTGTGATGTTCACACCACAGTGTGTCAGGCTATGAGCACATGGTCCTGGGTGGTCCCGTGAGGGACACAGGCCCAGCAGCCAGTAGTCACCATCAGCTACTAGCACTGTATCTGATCTTGGGCATGTTGGTGCCAGCACCACTCCTGACAGAGCCAGTTCCCGTATTCATGGGCAGAGATGGTGAACTATCCAGTCTGCCATGTACGGTCCACAGCTGTCCAACATACACATGTGTAGGGCTAGCATTTGGCTTGACTGTGTAGACGCACACCCACAAACATCACTGCCACATGCAGGTCACCAACAAATACACACAGCACCTCTCCATTGCCCAACTTACCTGAACCCCTTCCTGACTCACACACATACTGTGAACTGTTTGGCACACCCTAGGCCTCTGGCAACCCCACACCGCACCCTGTGCATGTGATGATACGTGTGCCACATCCCTGCCATCCATGCCACTGATGCAGGGACATGCAAATATGTGTCTGATGCACAGGGTGACTATATTACTTTACATGTAGTTGTGTATTGCGGTATTGTCATGCCATGCCAGGTGTTGTGGGTCATGACAGGTGCTTTATGCTGACATGTGTCATTACTGCACATTAAACTTTGTGTATCTTTGTTGCATGATGTTAGACTGGTGGTAGTGTTACAGAATGACAGGTGTCTCACAGACTCGTGTATGTTTCTGTTCTGGGGGTTTGAGTTGCAATGGAGACTTGGCAGCAATACAGCGGAAAGGGATGGCATAGCATCACAGCAGAAATATGACATAACAAGGTAGAGCTGTATACACGCATGGTTACCTAGGTACATATATCTCAGTCTGTCAGGGACAATGGGGGCAGTCAGCTTAATCATGCATGCATACCCTGTGACAAGGTCTGCTACCTTTGATATGTGTCACTTGGGTGTTCCATACATACAAATGCAGGTGGTGGCTGATAGCAGTTATGCTTAGGTAGATGAATGCAGCAGCATGGGATGGCATGGCAGCACAACAGAGATATGACATCAGCAAGGTACGGCTGTATACGTGCGTGGTTACCTAGTTGCATATATGTCAAACACTGTGTCAGGGGCAATGGGGACATTCAGCATAATCATGCATGCATACCCAGTGACAAAGTCTGCTACCCTTGATACGTGTCACCTAGATGTTCCATACATAAAAATGTAGGTGGTGGTGGATAACAGTTATGCCTAGGTAGATGTGTGCTATTTAGAGCCAGTAGCTAGTCACGGAGTAGTAAAATTTATGACCATTGCACATAAATAGGCCACACGGCCATATGCAAACTGCTGCAAGGGAACATATTTGTACACACACTTGGCTTACATGAGATTAGAACCCCTACCTATCTAATAGTACACATTACAAAGTACTTATCTCACGCTCTATGGAGCTTATCTGTTATTAGACTGTCAGCCAGTGCTGTTAAGGTGGAGGACATCAGCAGGCCTTGTAAAGGAGGACAATGGAGAGGCTGACAAGTAGTCACAGGGCCGTAAAATGAATAACCATTGCACATAGGCCAGATGAGTATGTCTGTACTGCTGTAGGGAATATATCTACACACACACGGTAGCTGATGTGAGATTAGAGCCCCTACCTTCCTACAATTACACACTATAGTTCGCAGTACTTACTGCACACAACACAAGTTATATCTATTGTAAATGTAGATGCAGCCATAGTACTTTTGGACATTTTAAAGTGGCCTTGTATTACTCAGCATGTGTGGTCTGCTGAGTGACCCTGTTTGATGCTGTTATTGTATATAGTGTCTTAGCTGTGCGACACCTGTTAATACCACTGCTATGTGTGTGCAGTTACCAATATTGCAATGTCTGGCCAGTTGCAGTTGCAGGTGGACAGTTAGCCAATGACAATATGGCCTGTCTAAGGCCTGCATTAAAAACATTGCACATTACACCACCTGCTCACTGTGGTCTGTCTACAGGGTGGCATTTCACAAGCACAGGGTTCTGTGAGTGAGTGTATTTTGTTGTTATGTGGGCTTTGTCTGTTATCATCAGACAAATGTTGTGTGTATAGGTGCCAAAAAACCCAGAATTCTGCATGTACACACACACACACACACACACACATATATATATATATATATATATATACATGTGTGTGTGTGTGTGTGTGTGTGTGTGTGTGTGTGTGTGTGTGTATGTATATATATATATATATATATATATATATATATATATATATATCAACAGGGATATCAAACTAACTTTTGCCTGGTGTCAGAGCCATGGCCTCAAGCTCAATGCCAAAAAGTGCAGTGTCATCCCCTTTGGTAAAAACTCTGTACCCATGAACTACCACATAGGCAGCAATCGAGTTAACACCGAATGTGTGATAAGAGACGTTGGGACCCAAGTGGACAGTAGTCTCTCCTTTGATACTCATATTGCCACAGTAGTCAGGAAGTCCTTCTACGTGGCACACCTCATCATAAAAGGGATCTCATCCAGGAAAAAAGAGGTCATTGTTCCCTTCTACTTGACACTCATTAGACCTATTATAGAGTACAACACCCCTTTTGGAATGTACCTCACAAGACATCTGCAGCAGCTGGAAAGGCCACAGAAGTACCTCACAAAGAGGATTACTGACCTCAAAAAAATGCCCTACACTGACCGCCTCAAAAAACTCCAGCTTTACTCCATAGCATATCGCTTACTCCGAGGTGATCTCTGCCTAACATATAAAGCTATGTCAAACCCAGAGCTGTTGGACATACTGCACCTAAAGAATTCCCAATCCCTCTGAGCTACACACTCTAGGGACCTAATCCTTGTCACCACAATAAACAGGACATGCTGGAAGGATAGATTCCTGTCCCAGAGACTTCCAATACTCTGGAACAGGCTACCCATCTATGTCAAGCAAAGTTCTTCATTAGCACTCTTCAAGAAAAATCTTGATGAGTGGATGGGAAATAGGAAATACATCACAGGGATCACTTCTGTGTCTCTGCTCGACAGTGGCACAGGAAAATAACTTTCTTGGGTGGCATAAGACAGGGAACCTTGTTGGCTAGGCTTACGTAGGCCCATGGGCCGATAGCCTAGTACCTACCTATGAACCTATGAACTGTAGTTGTGTGTATGTGTGTGTGTGTGTGTGTGTGTGCATATATATAAATATATATATATATGTGTGTATATATATATATATATATATATATATATATATATAGTTAACATATATGTGTCACATACTGTTAGATAGAGTAACCATGTGGGGGAAATATGGAGAGACAGATACATATACATAGCTGTCTGTATGCACAAACATATTTCCACATAGCAGTTCTTTGGGCAGATGAGGGATCAGACATGGGCTCAAGTTAGCTAAGTGTAGGAGCATGCCCAGTGTGACTGTTAGTACTTACAAGGTGACTCCAGGCCAGACCCACCTGTACTCCAGTCCGGGATTTTGTGTGCTGCAGCCAACTGGCTGCTGCACCTGATTCAACAGTCCAGCACCTCCTTGATATTTTGTCCAAGACATTTCCCAGCTGTTTGCAGAACATAATATATGACACATACCTATCAACTGTACAGATTGTAATAGAATATACAGTTTTGTGCCAAATTTTTTGTACATTTTGCACAACGTTGTGATTTTCAGGTACATCAGTGCCAAATCATTATAGACTGAGCATTAGGACATGATGTCAGACATTTGAGTTACTGACTCCATACACTTCAGGACATTCATGCTAACGCATGACCTGTTGTTCTCTGAAATGTCAACATTTGTCTGTCCAGTAGTTAATCCTTCTTCTTATATTTTGGGCTTTGTCCCACTATTGTTCATGGCTTTGTCCAGATTTCCTGCTCTAAGTGGTTGAGAGGTATGATGTGACTGGGGTACATGATGCAACACCACACACAAGGTGACAGTCTTCACACCTCTCACTGTACATGTTTTTGCAGAATGTCCAGCATTCTGCCCCATTTGTCTGCTCTGTTACTCATACAGTTGTGTTTATCGGGTAATATAATACTAAATGCAGTCCACTGAATTGTTGTAATTACTGACAGTTAAGTGATGGCCTTTACATCCTGCTGCTAATCTGACCTGTTGCAACCTGCTGTTATATGAGCAACCTTCTAGGTTACTCAGAGCATGTATAATGTCTGCAGGTTTGGTCCTGCCCCCCCCCCCCCATTTTCTCTGGCATTGTCCAGCTTTCTTGCAGAAACAGATTGCAGTGTTTTGACAGTCTGTGGGAATCCTACCATACAAGTAACTCACATGCAAAAAGTTCTAGATGCAGCTAGTTTCGAACCATCAACACCATGAACCATGCTAATATCCTTAGCCCAGTGAGCTACACCAGCTGCCAGAAAGGAAGGTTTAATTCATCACACTATCAGCAGCATACAAACATTCACTGTGACCCCTACTGTGACCCCTGCATTTTGTGGAAAATAGAACGTGTCCAGGTTCTTTGTGAGATCTCTGGAAGTGTGTGGTCTGATGCTATATCCTTGCAAACATACTGTTACTGCAGTAGTATGGAAACACTGATGTGTTGGTGGTAGGGGATTCTGACATTGACAGTCATGCATCTGTCCTAGGACCCCACTGTTTGGCATTTCCCTTGCATAATGCAGTGGGGTTTCCAGTCACATGGCCTAATAAATATTATGGGACACTCAGTATTGGACATAGTACCCTGTTGTTCCAAGTAGCTGTAGTTCTCTGCAAGTAACCCAGTAGCCCACTCTATTCCCTTGAATACATGCAGTAGGTCCATATATATGATACATATAGTCTATTACCCCATACATTTGTTATATAGGAGAGTGACTTACCTTGTGAATGCAGCAGTTGAGAGATCTGTGTTTTAGGGCTGACTTGGTGTGATGCACACAGTACACAGTCAATACATGGTTAGGCACAGGTTTTGTAGTCTGGCTGGCATCCTTTTTACTATGTATGCAAGTCGGAGTAAGGTGTCAGACTCTAAGAGCCTAGGTTATCAGTGCAAGTGTTATGCATTGCCACTTGGCCAAGGCCAGGGCATACTGGGCATGCCTATGTCTGCTTGCAGGGACAGTCTCTGGGGGTTACTCCTCCATGTCCCCCTGTAGGAGTGGCTGTGGAGACCTAGGCACTGGTGGGAGGCTGTGTGTCCCTTCCCTCTGATGATCCTGCTGCAGCTGTTTCTGCAGGATCATATTGTGTAGCATGGCACATACTGTGAACATCTGTGCACATGTGGCTGGAGAGTACTGTAGGGCTCCACCAGATATATGGAGGCACTGGAACAATGACACAAGCAGCCAAAACACATGCTCTATGATGTTCCTAGTTTGTGCGTGTGCCTCATTATGGCATTCTTCAGTATGTGTTTGCGCATTTCTGATGGGTGTCATCATCCATGGGTTCCAGTGCGTAGCCAGCATCCCCCAGTAGATGACCATATGGGATGTCCCCCCTGGCAAACATCTGGTACAGCTGTGATGCATGCCAGATATGGGAGTCATGATAACTGCCAGGGCTGCCAGTACACACATTCATGATAATGCCTTGGGCATCGCACACAACCTGCCAGTTGATGGAATGATACCCCTTGAGGTTGACGTAGGCTCTACCCTCCTCATCGGGTGGTGCTTTGATGTGGACATGAGTGTAGTGTATGGCACCCAGTACCTCAGGGTAGTGTGCTACATTGTACAAGAGATGCATACTGTTGGGCGTGGAGTAAATAAATGTGGTCACTAGCATGTGTTTGTATGGCATCCAGGAACTGGTGGAGTACCCTGGATGCTGTTGCCTGTGAAACCCCCATTATGTCCCCAGTTGGTCTTTGAAAAGTACCTGTAGCTAGTATTCTAAGAGATACACATACCTTTGTTTCCACTGGGATGGGTTCCCCTCTGTTGGCTCTGGGTCTCAGCTGAGGGAGGCAGAGCTCAGAGAATTCTTGCAGTATGTCTCTGTCCATCCTGTAGCGCTCTACAATACCCACCTTATGTAGCATCTGGCAGGTTACCCTGGGCCTGAACACTCTTCTCCTTCTCAGTCGGTGCCTATTGTCAGCATCAAGCATCAGCACTGACATCAGCATGTAGCACATACAGATGTAGCAGAGCTGCAGCAGCCTCTAGCATTCTCTCAGTTAAAATTCCCAAGTCTGTACTCCAATGGTGCAGAGTATGGGGGGATCAGATTGTAGGGTGTATGCATACTTTTTAGTGCTCTGCTGCAGATACAGCCTGTGTGATTGGCTAACTTTGATACATTCCACCTGCCAAGTGCATCCTTGAGGGGTTAGAATGGCCCAGGTTAGTTGGAACAGGGGTCATCAGTAATTTATATCTGATTTGCTTTCTCAGCCAATTTCTTTTTTGTTTTTCTTTTTTTGACAGCCTTCCTTGCTAAACACTGTGGTGTGGCATGCAAACTCATGTCACAGGTATAAACAATGCTCAGCATTTTATAGACACACCCCCAAGAACAGGCATGCTCAGCACCATGGTGTGCTGCACAAACATGCTCAACCCAGCTTAAACACGTAGCCTGAAGCTAAACAAAGCTTAACAGCACTGGACACACACATCCCTGCTCAGCTCAGTGGCATGGCACACAGACAGTTGCCTCTGAGCTCCAATGTGCTTAAAGAAATAGAGACACACTCCCTTTTGATATCAGCTACCTCTTCTGTGTACAACACAGCTCAGGGGCTACATGGATGTGATCTGCAGGCACGGATACTCATTTTTGCTGCTCAGTAACCACAGCTCATTTGCATACAGATCCGTGCACACAACCGGGAAACGACACTATTCCAGGACCTGCCTCCTTGGCAACCACAGACATCTACATCTGTACATACTCAATGCAAGGCCTTATACTGCATTATTGTTACATAGTTTATTTTTTTTTTTTTTGCATAATGGCATGTTTGTGCACTGCTGCTCACTGTGCAAACATAGTATGGGTATTAAAAAAATATTTATTTTTAAGTTATTTTCCATTACTTCATGGATACTGGGCATAGTTTTGCACATATCTGTGTCTGATTTGCTATTTCTGACCTTCTAACTGGTCTTTTACAGCCCCTGCTCACATTTTAATTTCATGTACACAGAACATTTCTGTGTACACTTAAGACACCAACACTGGATCTGCAGGAATGCCTATCTGCTTGCTGGATCACTCTACACCCTCATTTGCATGCAATTCACCTGCTTATGACGTGATTTGCATGCCATGAACACTTCTGTGTTGGCATGCTCGTGGATGCTCCACAGCTTGGTTTACTGAATCGCACAGCTGGTTACTTCCATGTAATCTCATCACCACTATGCCCACATGGAAAATTAATCCATGTAGGCTTTGTTGCATTCCCCCTACAATTAAAATATGGTTTCTTGGAGAAATATTTGGTATTCAGAAATAGGAAACAGGACTGAGTGATAGTATTTTTGGAATATTACAGGCGTTCCAGTTATGATGATCCACAATAAGTAAAAGCAGTTCTAACAGCTCTTGATTTAAAATAAACTGGTATAAATTATCAGCGGCCTATTTGATAACTTGCTATATCATACTACTTTATCATTACTGGATTAAAAAATGTAAACCTTTACTAGACACACCTCTATAACACTGGAGAAAGTATGGCCAAATGACATGGCCATATAAGCAGGGAACAAAAACAACAAAATATTAAAACAAGAAATTAAAAAGCTGAGAGAGATGAAGAAATGCTGTTACTGACTTTAATGCTAAATAAGGTTTACAAAGGCATGACAAAAGGCATAGTAAATCAACAGCTGCTAGCCTCAGATATGACCTTACTTCCTTGACACTATGCATTTTAATTAATAAACTAGACAACCAGATATTGTCTGTAATAAACAAATACTAAAAATCCATGACAAAAATCTAGGGTGTGACTCAAAGTTTAAGTCAAATGTAAGAGTTACTGGAGAACTTGAATTCCATTCAAGGTATGAGACAGCATAGCATACCAAAAACAAGAAACAGTAATTTTCATTATTTTCAGACTAAATTCACAGCAAGTGCCAAACTAATATATGAACTAGTAAAAGAAAAAAAATAGTAGGCAATCACAAACTGTAAAAAGAGATACAAATTAAATTAAAATAGTGTTTGGGTCCAGGTCCCTCTAAAAGCTCAGGATTCACACAATGTTAGCCCATAAAAATATTTTTGATATGAATATTTATCAGAAAAACTTGTGAAACACTTTCTGCCACCACTGAGACCATATTTAGCATACATCAAAAGCCACAGTATGTGGATATGAGGAGTGGGAACTGAAACTTTCCCTTCCACAGCCAAGTATAGAAATTTTTAGGGCAGACATTGAGAAGAATAAGTGTGGGTTACTATTCTTAACGGCAATTATTCTGAACCTTTTATTGCTGCAGTTCAACAATATTTTGCAGTGACTGACTTGGCAAAAGATTTTAACCAATATTTTCCTTTTTTATTTCCATATTCATGATAAATAGCATTAACTGAGAGAAAGAGTAAGTTATAAATCCTTGATATGTATTTGTCCAAGACTGGAAAGTATGTAAGGCTGTGAGAGCAAAGTGGCTGACTGCTTCTGAAAAATCACTTAATTTCCTTATTTTAATTATTGCATTTTGAAAAAGCAAGAGTACACATACACAGAACTACATTTTTAGCTGCGGCCTGGGGGTATCGCAAATTATATCTGACTGTGCAAAGTTTTATGTGGGTTATTTGTTAAACTAAAATAATTATTTTTTTGGATGCCTCAGTGATGTAAAATGTATGAAAATGCGTGAATGTGAATAAAACCATCTGTATGTACATCAAAATTAGTCAGATATTAACAAACTGCTTTGGGCATGCTAATGCAGGGTCTTTCCATCTGTACATATAGAAAATATGAGCTGATGATGAGTTATTTCTTATTATACAATGACTGGCCATTAACATTCAAAAATGTCGGTCAGCCCAACCAATGTGCCCACTGTAAATTGACTTTCTTCTATTAATAGATGCTTCAGAAACTCTACTTTTTTTATTTAAAAAAAAAATTCAAAAACTGGAGACTTCAAAAGAATGAAACAGGACAGAGAACATTACCATGATAATCAGGTACATTATGCAAAACTAGAGAAGCGTACATTATCATCCTTATATTTTTTCAGTACTATATATCTTCTGTACACTTAAAGTCTGCTGATTTTCATTTTTGTTAATTAAAAAAAAAAACAGTGTAGAACTTCCTTTTTCTGTTGCTTCCTTTACACAGCACTGATGTACTGTATAAGCATATATCAAGAATGTCCCAGGATACAGGGAAAAATGTGGAAAAGCAAAATGATGTCATTATACAAGTGCATTATTTAAGGAAAGTAAGTAACTTTTTTCTTAAATAATGCCATTGTATAATAGCAATAACCCATGTCTGTGTGTGGGTAATGCTGATCTACCCATGGTTGGCTTCACTTGGTCACTCAGTCATGCCAACTGTGGGTAAATCCAGCATTACCCATACCCAGCTGTGGGTTATTGCTATAATCTAAACAACATTCATGATTCATCTAGATAAATATGGGATTTAACAAACTGATTGTTCTGTTTACAGACTACCTTGCTGTTTATTATATAATAGTCAGGTGTTACAAAATGGGATGAATAGTAAAAAAACTGGACATTTAAAATGAGACTTTGAGAATTGCTTTAGGTCAATTAGTAATAATTTGGATAATATTGTCCTAATAAAGGTATGATTACAAAGAACTGAACATACTGTACCCAAGTAGACCTTGTTCTTAAAGAAAAAAAAGAAAGAAAAGAAAGGAATTAAAGAAAAAAAAGTACAATTGCACTAGGAGTTGCATATACAGATATCAAATGTTCTTAATGCAGTTCAGTGTTAGACAGTGATTAATATTTTGATCTTTTGTGATTAATTACTTAGTTACAGTTTTAGCAACAGTAAGAAAACTAAATATCAGAATTAATGATATTTCATCTTGAGGTGATTTGGGCAATGAATCAAGTTATTAGCATTGTCGTGTGTATTTAAGTAGTAGACAAGCCTTTAATGCTAAATAAGTCTCATTATTATTATTATTATTATTATTATTATTATTATTATTATTATTATTATTATTATTATTATTTTGTATCATAAAAATGTTACCTTTTTACCATGTCATGTAACAATGTATTGTTCTATGTATTAGAATGTTCCAGGTAGCTGATAGAAGTACCCCTGAGAAATTGGTCAAAAATTATTAGGTTATGAAGCACATTGCAAACTAGCATATATCACACTATTATACACCATTAAGTGAGACACAGGGTAAGTGATCCAAAATCATTACCAGCATTACCAGCTTTTGCAACTCTAACTGCAGGAGAAAATTAAAATATTATTGGTTTAATGGAATAAGAGTATTTTAAAGCACAGAGAACCAGTTTCTTGAAGACTACTTAAAGGCACTTATGGCCAAGTAATACATTCTAAATGTGGATTATGAATAAATCTGAGTTACTGGAAGAATCAAAATGTTCTGTTTAAATAATCTGTATTATAGATCTACTCATACATTATATAGGGTGTTATTTGTTAATTTTACTTAACTGGCCTTTTATTGTCGATTTAATAAATTAATGTGAAAATATTCTGCTTTAAATGCATTGCCCTGATTAAATTCATAGAGACACAGACTAAAATGTTAATGTTAATATTCTGAAGACAAACACATTCTTATTTGGATTGTAGGATTGAAATTTCCTGGGAAATTTGTTTTAATTTGGTATGGCTAAAATTTAATACTGCACATGTGCACTCCAATCAGGTTCAGATTGCTAAAGAAACGATTGAATTTATGAATGTTTCTCTACACGTTGACATATATATTTTCATTTTATTATTATTTGTCTAATTGTTATTGAGTGTATTTTCTCATCAACTTTTCTTTATTGAACTTTACTTCTATGAAATACTAATGCTGAATTTCTGTATTTTGGCAGGCATTTTCTGGAACTCTTTGATCAAATGGTACTTTTTATTGTTTTATGTTACTTTTTTGCAATGTTTTCCTGGTGTTTCATTAAATGTATTTTTTCATCTTTTTTTCACATAGTTTTGTGGCATTGATTGTGTTGAATTTTATTTTGTGGGTTTTTACTACTTTTTAGCTGATGGCATTTATTTTGAAACTGATTTATGGCTTTGGATTATGTAAGACCACTTTGTGCCATTTTAGATTATTTAACCATATACCATAGGATCATAGGATCACAGGAGGTTACAAGGCTATTGGCCCTGAGGCCCTTATAAGCCTAGCCAAAAGTTTAGCCCATGTTTAGACAAGTCAGCACCCTATGCCCCTGTCCAACAGGGAGATGTGTGGAATCCCATGGGTATATTTTCTGTTTCCCATCCAGTTATCCATGTTGCACTCAAAAAGGGGTAAAGAGGTACTCTGCTTGACATGGAGAGGGAGTCTAGTCCACAGATAGGGGAGTCTCTGGGACATAAATCTGTCCTGCCAACAAGTCCTGTTGATGTTACAGACCAGGTTGAGGACATGCATGCGAGTTACTTGAGTGGAGCTTAACTTGCGGATATGCAGCAGTCCCATCAAGGTGGGGTCCATCTGTGATCGCCTTATATGCTAGACAGAGGTCACCTCTGAGGAGTCTGTATGAAACTGAGTAGAGGTATAGGGCTTTTAGCCTACTTTGTATGGTAGATGTCTGAGGCCCTGGATCCTCCTGGTGAGGAGCCTCTGTGGTCTCTCCAGCTGCTGCATGTGCTTTGCAAGGTATATGCCAAAAGGGGCATTGTGCTCAATAATGGGCCTTATAAGGGAAGAATACAGGGATGTTAATACCTTCTTGTCCCTGGATGAGATAACCTTACTTATGAAATGGGCCATGTAGAAAGCTTTCCATACAATGGAAGCAACATGGTGGTCAAAAGTCAGGTTGTTATCAACCTGGGTGCCCAAATCCCTCACGACTGATTGCATGCTTAGGACATTGTCATTAATGTGATTATTTGTGGGGACATCACTCCCCAAATGGGATGATGATGCATTTTTTGGTATTCAGCTTGAGGACATGTTAATGACACCAGTCATTGTCTGAGTGAGACCCTCTTGGAGGATGTCCACATCACTAGGGGAACTGATGACAGCACCCAGCTTACAGTCATCTGCAAACTTGGTCAGCCATAGCCCATTGGTTTTGGCCTTCACCTCAGAAAAGTATATCCCAACAGCGGCCCCAAGACAGAGACCTGGGGTACACCACTTGTTATGGGTCTACTGCTTGAGGTGGCTTCCCCTATTTTGACTACGTGGGTTCTATCAGTGAGCCAGTTTGCAACCCTTCTGGTAACATAAAGATTGATGCATAGCTGAGAGAGTTTATCTACTATGCCTGAATGGGGAATAGTGTCAAAGGCTTTGGCCAGGTCACGGTAGGTGGTGTGCACCGTCTTCCCCTCGTCCATGGCTTTGGTGACTGTTTCAAAGAAGTCAAACAAATTTAGCAGAAATGACCTCCCCTTGATGAAGACAAACTGTGTGGGATCGAGTGTTTCGAAGTTGCTAATGTCCTTGTTAATAAGGTCAATGGTAATCCATTCCATGGCCTTGCAGATCAGGCACGTTAGGCTGATGGGTCTATAATTTCCATGTTGTACAACCTTGGAGTTAGAGTGTGTATGTGTGTGTGTGTGTGTGTGTGTGTGTGTGTGTGTGTGTGTGTGTGTGTGTGTGTGTGTGTGTATGTGTGTGTGCGCGTGTGTGCGTGTGTGCGTGTGTGTGCATATATATATATATATATATATATATATATATATATATATATATATATATATATATATATATATATATATATATATATATATATAGACAGTTTACTATTAAAATGTAGATAATGGGTTCAGCAAACATGGACATGACAAATGGCAGTTGACCAATGTCTGTGTTGCCGAATGGTGAGAGACCGAGAGTACATATCAGCGAATGCAACTGTGCATTCACTGATATGTACTCGATGTTATGCATAGAGATCATGGTACAGTGCGGATTGGGAAATGTATCCCTTTCCTCACTGTAGTACAATCTCAGAGTTGGCATATATAGTCTGCAGGGGGTGCAGGGGGGCTTGCACTCCTGCAAAAACATGAATGCCAGTGTAGGAGTTTAACTTACATTTGCACTTACACTGATGTCACATACGATATTTGGCATAAATGTCAAATCTGCTGAATTTGTTCAACAGATACAGTATTTATGCCTAATTACTATTCAGAAATTTGTGGTTTTGTTCCATGTTACAGTCGATTTTTTGTTGTGTGTTTCGGGGTTTTGATAGTAAACATACATAGACACATATAGATACAGATAAATATGTATAAATATATATGTATGTGTGCGTGTGTGCGTGTGTGTGTGTGTGTGTGTGTGTGTGTGTGTGTGTATATATATATATATATATATATATATATATATATATATATTTAGATGGCAGCTGCCTTCCAAAAAACATTTTTTAGTTTAAGGCTAGATGACTTTTAAGCATGATATTTGTTAAAGAATTAACCATATTACGTTATTCATTTGGACAAGGCAAAAGCATTTGTCACAATGCCATTAGTAAGCAACAAAATGCCTGACAGTAGCAACACCCAATGCCTTCTGCCTTCATGGCATCACAGAAGGAGGTGCTTTCATTAATAAATGAACATGCATCCACATCACTTCAGCTTCTCGGTAGGCTTTTGACCCTCTCAATAATATCATCTTTGGAATGTAGCATAGTTTTAGTGAGTACCATTGACACATAAAGTTCACTGAACACACTAAGTAGGGACTGAACTGTCTCCACAGTGGCATTACTGGCCCTGTGTGATGCAAAGACAGTGAGCTGGCAGCTGGTGACCTTATGTTCATAACCCTGTGGATCCACATGATGTGAGACAATAAGAATGCATAGCTCTTCACTGTGCATGTACAATGCTGTGAATCTGTAGGACTGGGCAACAGTACAGAAGTAATTAGGCAGACATTTACAGGAGATACCCAGAGGAACTACACAGAATGTAATCTACAACTGAGCAGTGATTACCACCTTTATTATTTGTGAATGCTTCTTATAGGTTCATAGGTTCATACTAGACTATCTGCCCTAGGTGTCTATACATAGGTTCATAGGTTCATAGGTTCATACTAGGCTATCTGCCCTAGGGCATTTATAAGCCTAGCCAGAATGTGTTTGGCTTTCGCCATCCATTTTAAATTTATTTTGCTATGCCCTTTTTCGAGGTTAGTATACTGTGCCTCTGTCTAACAGTGACACAGAAGTGATACCCGGGGTAAACCTACGATCTCCCATCCACTCATCAAGATTCCTCTTGAAGAGAGTCAATGAGGTACTCTGCCTAACCTGGACTGGGATTTTATTCCAGAGTGAAGGGAACCTCTGGGTTATGAATCTGTCCCTCCAGCATGTCCTATTTATTTCAGTGCTGAGATTCAAGTCCCTCGAGCGCGTAGCTCGATGGGATTTGGATTTTCTGAGGTGCAGCATGTCCATTAATTCCGGGTTGGACATGGCTTTATACGTCAGGCACAGATCGCCTCTGAACAGGCGGTATGCCACTGAGTAGAGCTGGAGTTTCTTTAACCGGGCAGCATACGGCATCTGTTTGAGACCTTTGATCCTCTTGTTGAGGTACTTTTGGGGTCTTTCCAGTTGCTGCAGGTGTCTGGTAAGGTACATCCCAAAAGGGGCATTGTACTCAATTATGGGCCTGATGAGGGATGAGTAAAGAGGCACGATGACCTCCCCTGATCTAGATGTGAATCCCTTCATGATTAGGTGGGCTATATAAAATGTTTTTCTAACCACTTTGGCCACGTGGTTGTCAAATGAGAGATTGCTATCAACTTGGGTCCCCAGGTCCCTAATTACTTCTTCTGTACTTAATGGATTACCACCTATGTGGTAATTTGTGGGCACTTTGTTTTTGCCAAAGGGGATGACTATACACTTTTTGGCATTTAGCTTGAGGCCATGCCTCTGGCACCAGTTGTCTGTTTCTATGAGGCCCTTTTGGAGGATGCTTGTGTCGGCTGGAGAATCAATTATGGTGCCCAGTTTGCAGTCATCTGCGAACTTGGTCAGCCACAGTCCTTCCGTGTTGGCCTGTACCTCCGAGAAATATATACCGAACAAGAGAGGTCCCAGGACTGAGCCATGTGGGACACCACTTGTAACTAGTTTGGAGTCTGACATGGCTCCAGCAATTCTAACCATGTGGGTTCTGTCCTTGAGCCAGTTTGCAATCCATCTAGTGACATAGGGGTTTATATTTATGCTGGTGAGCTTATCTATAATGCCCGAGTGGGGTATTGTATCGAAGGCTTTAGCGAGGTCCAGGTAGGCTGTGTGGACCACCTACCCCTCGTCAATCGCCTTGGTGACTGTTTCAAAGAAATCAACCAGGTTTAAAAGGCAGGATCTGCCCTTAACAAAGCTGAACTGGGTAGGATCCAGTGTCTGTAGGTCCCCAATATCTTTATTTATGAGGTCCATGGTGATCCTTTCCATAGCTTTGCAGACTAAGCTAGTCAGGCTTATGGGGCGATAGTTTCCAGGATCCGTTGAGGCACCACCTTTATGGAGAGGGACCACTGTTGATGTACGCCACTCTTTGGGCACATATCCTGTAGTAAGGCTGAGATTGAACAGTAGTTTTATGTTTGGGTTTAGCTCTTCTTGGAGTTCATGTAGGACGCAGCCCGGGACACCGTCTGGTCCCATTGATGCTGTGTTTTTTGCTTTGGAGAGAGCGGCTCTTACCTGAGCATCTGAGATGTCAGGGGGCAGCACTCTGCTGGGATAGATATTTGCCCTTTTGGTGGGGAGGGGGGGAGAAGTTTGCGCTGAACCTGTCAGCTAGGATGTTGGCAATGTCTGTGGGTTCAGTGTATTTTTTGTCATTTTGGACTCATTCTGAGCATATCTGGGAATTACCACCCAGGTTCCTAACATAACTAAAGAAAGCCTTGTGATTATCCTTAGTGTCCTGTGCAATTTTTCTCTCGAAGCTGGCCTTAGACGATTTTATGAGTGCCCGTAGTTTTTTGCTAATAATGATCAGAGATGCCTTCCCTTTTTGGGATTTTGCTCTATTATGTAGTAGCCTCCTCCTTCTATTGTATAGTTTGTTTATGGCTGGGGTCCACCAGACAGGACGTCTGCCTTTGGAGGATTGGGTCTTTGTTTTATTTGGGATTGCATGATCCATGCATTCCTGAAGGTGTTCAAAGAATGCGTTTATAAAGGATTTTCCGGTCTGGGCCATATTATCCACAGGCCCGGGTGCTTTGAAGGATTCCACCTCGGTTTTGAGGAGTGTGAAATTTGCTTTAGAGAAGTTTTTCACTGTGGTTTTCTGGGCATGGGGTGGGGTCGGGATGTGAATATCCCGTGAGATTAGTTTATGGTCTGATCTTACCAGTGAGGGATACACTTCTGGTCTGGAGCATAGAGTCCCCATGTTGGTGATGATCAGGTCCAGTATGTTTTCCCCTCTTGTGGGAGTGGTAACAAGTTGTTCCATAGCATTTGAGTTTATAAATTCTAGGAACCTTTGGGCTAGGGTGTTGGAGCTAGAGTAATGCTCCCAGTCTATGGTTGGGTAGTTGAAGTCACCCAATATAATGGTGTTTGGAGAGACCTTCATATTTTCCAGTGTTCTCAGGAAGGCCGAGTGGGGTTCCTGGGTTTGGGAGGGTGGTCTGTAGCAGGCTATAAACTGGAAGGCAGTTTTACCCACTGTTAGTTGCACATGGATAGTCTCTGATGGTTCGTGCTGTGCCTCCAACCTGGAGGTGTGGGTATCTTTGACGAATATTGATACTCCCCCTCCTTTTGTGGTTCGGTCCAAGTTTTGGGGACGAAAAGCATGGTATGAGGTATAACCTGGTAGTGCTGGGGTGCTCTCGAGAGCCTTGAACTAGGTTTCTGTTACTGCACAGATATCGATGTTCTCCATGCTAAGGAGAGTTTCAAGTGTGTGCATCTTGAGGTTTAGACTTCTGGCGTTGAGTAGCATTACTCTTAGTTTCTTATCCCTTGTGATACCTATGGAGGTGGGTTTGTCTTTTGAGCCTTGCCTAAAAAAGGCACTATGGGGGTAGCAAGAGCCTTTGCCAATATCTGAAAGCCCAGGGGTGACAGGTGCAAGCCGTCCCTAGCAAAGCATCGTGGCTTGTCGAGCATGTCATCCCAGGCTGACAGGCATTGGATCCCCTTTGAATGACACCAATACTTAAGCCAATTGTTGAAATTGATAATCTTGTCTTCATACTGTGGCATCATTCTTGGTGAGGGTAAGATGCTACTCAAGGTCAGGGTCATAAAGGCCTGGGCTACATGCTCAGAGAGCTCCTCTATGTCTCTTTTCATGTAGTCCAGGGAGGTACGTCTCAGGTTATTCACACCAGCATGGACAATGACTGAGTCATATTTGTACTTGCCTTGGAGTGACCTGAGTGTTTGTGTTATGTGGTGGATCCTAGCGCCCGACAGGCAGCTCACTGTGACCTTTTCCTTGTTCAGCCTGGTGAGTGGGACGTCAGTGTGCCTGATGATAGAGTCACCTATTACAAGTGTATCAGGTGTGTTGTTTAGCCTTAAGGGCTGTGACTGTTCGGCACACTGGCTTTGTGAGCTATGTGTTGCACGTGTTTTGTTTTGGGGTAGCGGTTGCTTGGGTGTCTGCTTTGGAGGTCTCTGCTGCTTAGGCAGATTTTTATTTAGAGCCTCCAAGTATGTTTTTGTGTGTTTATGTGTTTGGTTTGCTGTCGTGGTAGGTCTATGTGAGACTGGAATTTTAGTGAGTGTGGTTTCCTTCTCCTCCTGACTGGTTACGCCAGTACTGAGTTGAGAGAGCTTAACCTCCAGTTTGGCTATATGGTTGCATCTCTCACATGTGTTGGAATTTGTTGGGAGGAGGAGAGGGTTGTCTGTGTACATTAGGCAGTTGTAACATTGCCTCAAGATTCCCAGATTCACCAGCTGGACTGGAGAGGAGATTGACAACTGACCTTTGGACATGCTAGAACAGTATTGGAAATTTCTTTATAATTCAAAAAAATGGCCAATGGGGAGCAAGGTACTCCAGGGGGAGTTTGTGAGGGTGTAGTGCTTTTAATTTTTTAGTGCTTTAGTGAGCAAGTGCCAGGTAACTTCAATGCAAAAATGACAAACAGTAACTTTCTTTCCAGTGAAACAAGGAAATAAGTACAGTAAGCAATGCAGATATCACTAGGGATCCACAGAAGCGCTGAAAAGCCGCGTTTTAGGTGGAATTAGCTTTTCAGGGAAATAAGAAGCATACAAACAAAACTAGATTCAGCGGGCCTGGATCTAGTATATGCTACAGCAAACAAGGTGTACCAATTACAGTAAGAAATAGTTCAAATATGCAGGCACGGAAAGCCTTTAACCAGAAATTCCCAGCTCAGAAGGGCAGAGTCCAGCCTATTCTCCCACAAGAGTTCAGACCATGAACCTTCTTAATGTAAAATAACTGGCATGAAGCCCAGGTGCTTAAACCAGAACTAATACACTTTTAGAATAACAGACACTGAGCCCCCAATCAGCAGTTCCCAACTTAGAAGGATGTAAGCTACCTGTCCTGCCACCACAGTGCAGCCCACAAACCTTCCTAATGTAAAACAACTGGTCTAAAGCCCAAGTGCTTAAACTAAAAGGCTTAGAATAAGTTACACCAAGCAGTAATAAATACAATTGAGTACTTTTAAGATGACGCAAAAGCAAAATAAAGTAGGAAAAAAACACAAATATAGTAAAAGCAGATAATTTTTTTTTTTTTTTTTTTTTTTTTAGTAGAAAGAGAGAAAGGAGTAGCCGAAACTAAGCTGATTGGCCTTCTCAAATGTTCTCCCTGTACTGGGTAGAATGAGGTAATGACACTAGACTGGGAGGAGGGTCCCAGATCAAATTTACACTAGGGGTGGGCAACTGCAAAGCCACCAACTATAAAAACACTATACCAGCAGGGAGGGGGTGGGAAACAAACTGCAGAAATGTTTCTCAGCTGAAAAGCAGCAGTGAGCCTTTAAATGAAAGTTTTAAATAGCTAAAGGAGCCTCTAGAAAAAAAGAGTTTACTGTAACCAGTTCTCAGAAACAAACAACCCAACAGATGCTTAATAAAAGTGGACAATTTCCAGTTAATACCTCACACACAGTGAAACTAGCTAGAAAAATACACAGTACACAAAGTGCTATAAATAACAAAGAAATAAAGAATAAAATAAACAAAAAACAGGATACTTAATGTTATATATTATAGCTCCGAGTATCCTCAGTGTCCTTCCTTCGATCAGTTCACTGTGAAATGGCAGAGCATTCACAACTGAACTTCTTAGGTAACAGAATGTTGAAATCTGAGACAGCTTTTAAGAAAGAAATCTCAAAAGAACCAATGAGGTGCTTAGTCTAAGCTGTAGTCCAGGTGACCTCAGTCAGCCAATGACCTCAAACAATTCTCTCTCACAGAAATGCCTGATGGCTTTGGCCAAACCAATGTCTCTGAATATGTGCTCAGACACACAGCCTCCACAAACATTAGGCCCAAATACAAGCCTGAATATGGAAATGCTACAAATATCCCCACTACTTAGAACAAACTGTAGAAATGTTTCACAGCTGAAAAGCAGCAGTGAGCCTTTAAAGGAAAGTTTTAAACAGCTCAATATAGGTAATATAGTTAAATAATCATTTAACCCCAGGGGGGGGGGGGAGTTGGCAGCTAGTCTTAATTGCCATAGCAGTTCTTTCTTGCTTAAGGCATTTTGCCAGTCTCCCCCCTAACTTCAATATACACAAAATCCAGTATGGCAAATTTGAAACCATGTATGTGCATGTAAAAATTCTGCTGCTACCAAAGAAATTATTGGTGTTAACAAACCAAAGGAGCATTATGGGGCATTGCATAAAAAACATTTTTCTTTCTCTAACACTAATAGTATGGCTAAAGCTTCTACCAGTGGCAAAGACAATGGTTACTACAGTTACAAATCCTTGAAAGAGATGATCTATTATTTTGAGAAAAGACTTTTTAAATATAAGATGTGCCAAATTGAAATATGTTATCTGAATGAATGTATTAAAAAGAAAGTGGTGCCACAGGGTCTAAGAGTATTTAAATTCCCTTTTGGAATTTATTACAATACAGAAATTGTTAATGTGTTCATACTATATTTGACAAGTGGGGACTTGAACTGCTTAGGAAGAGAGTGTTTTATTATGAACAAATGGAAAGAAGGTTGCATGAAGAAATTGATGACCTTAATGAGAAGATTTTCAATGATTTACTATTTGCACAGTATGAAGGATTTTATAACAAGGTGATAAGTAGGGTAGACAAGAAATGTGATAATATTTTTAACAAGAAAGCCAAAAAAATTGATAGAGATTGTAAGCAGTACAAATACTGTAAGGTATATCCCATTGATAAACTAATTTTCAGTAATAATGATAAAGCTGATTGTTTTTCCACAATACAAAATTGTGAAGTTGATTTAGATCATGAGGATCTTGAGTTAACAGGAGAGGGGGAACATTCTATTGAGGAAGAAGGGAGTAATGGGTTAGATTCCCCTTCCAAGATGCTCAGAAAGAATAGCAAGTTGCAAACAAGTGAATTATCAAACCTACAGCAAGGTACAACAGTACAGAGGTCTTCCCAGGTGGTAAGAAATTCAGTTCCAGTTAAACAAGTTAGTAATGTCCAGCACACTTTAAATGGGTTTCACATTTATAATTATACCGACAGGGTGATTTCAGAAGAATATTTTTCCCTATTCTCTAAGGGATTTAAATTTGTACCTACGAAAATCCTGGACATAGCTGATACATTAGTTGATGTGCAACTTTATTTGAGAAAATTAAATTTAAAAATAATGTACTCTAATAAAGAAGAAAGTGATACCACCAACTGTCCTACTACAACATTGAGAAAAAGTAGTGTGTACAACCCCCCCTTACATCCACTTATCATTACGTTTGAGAAGGTTGTTAAGGAAGACATTTATAAAACATGGGGAAACCAGAGAAGAATATTCTCAAATCTCAGTGTAAATGAGAGGAATTTATTAAATAAACTTGAGGGAGGACAGAAGTATGCGTGTTATGACACCCGACAAGGGTGGTGGAATTATTTTATATAATTCCGATGATTACACTAATATTATGCAAACTATTTTATTCAATGTTGAAAATTATTCTACATGTTCTAGGAATGAAATACATATTTCTTATCAAAGGATAGATAGCTTTTTATATGAGTATGTTACGGATCAGAGGATTTCCAAGGTAGATTATGATTTCCTCTTGAATATACACCCTAAAATCCCTGTCATCTTCGGTATACCGAAAGTACACAAAAATATTGAAACACCACCCTTCAGGCCCATTGCGGCAGCTGCTGGTTCAAAAACACACAATTTAGCTGTTTATGTGGATAGAAAAGTTAAATATGTTGTTGGACAGTTCCCACATCTGGTTAAAGATTCCTGGGATTTTTAGGACAACTAAAAAGTGACCTGTGGTGTGTTGATTCTTTCTTTCTGACCATTGATGTACAAGATTTGTTTCCCTGTATTCCCAAACAAGAAGGGTTACATTTCTTTCAAGAAATACTTTATACTTGTTCGAAATTATACCCCAATGAGATTAGTTTAGTATGTGAACTCATGGGACTCATTTTGGAAAACAACTACATATACTTTGAAGGTGAATACTTTCAGCATGTCAAGGGTGTAGCGATGGGAGCTGCATGTGCCCCAACATATGCTAACTTGGTCTTGTTAGGTTGGGAAAGAGAACATGTTTTCAAAAGTGATTTTTTTTCTAATGTTGCATTTTACTGCAGGTTTTTGGATGATATTTTTATTTTATGGAAGGGAACTTCTGAATCCATTCCAGCATTCATCCAATACCTAAAACAACTACCAATTTTTTTAAATTTACATTCAATTTTCATAAACAAGAAATCCACTATTTGGATACTACGATAATTAAGGACCATGAAAAGTTTATTTCTAAAATCTATCATAAAAAAACTTTTTGTGATAGTTACTTACATTTTGATAGTCATCACCCTATGTCACAAAAGAAAAGTATCATTAAGGGACAAGCCATCAGGGTTGCCAGAGTGACATCTTTGAAACAGGACGTCATCCAGGAATTTATTTGCCTGAAGGACATGTTCCATGAGAGGGGCTACCCTGGTGAGTTTATTGACACCATCCTTAGTGGAGTATTATGTGACTGGGGAAAAAATATATCCCATTATTAGGTACAGGTTTGAATAGAATGAACAACACAGGAACAACCATTGAGACTGCGAACAAAGTTGATTTCCAACAGGCATGCATTGTCCAATACAGTCCCTTATACCGGCAGGTTAAGGAAACACTTTGCAAAAATTGGAGTATTTTTAAAACTAATAATGAAATGTTTCAAGTTTTAGGCGAGAAGCCTGCATTCTCAACTAAAATTGGCCCTAATTTAAAAACAATCTTGGGAAACAAAAATAAAATTCAAGGTGAACATGCACATTTAAATGGTAGTAGACCTTGTGGTAGATGTGCTTACTGTTCATACATCCTACAAGACAACTCTATTTCTTTAAATAATAAAAATAAGAGTATAGTCTATCTGAGAAGAGGTAATGTTATTCAAGTAAGTTGGTATACATTGCCAGGTGTAATACCTGTGCATCTTTTTACATTGGGAAGACAGAAAGGTTATTTAAAACCAGAATATATGAACACCTATATGCTATAAAAAATAAAAAGGAAACCAATGCCTTGTACAAGCACAGTATCCAATGTGTGGATTTTAGTGGTTTCAAATTTGCCATACTGGATTTTGTGTATATTGAAGTTAGGGAGGGGGGGGGACTGGCAAAATGCCTTAAACAAGAAAGAACTGCTATGGCAATTAAGACTAGCTGCCAACTTCCCCCGGGGTTAAATGATTATTTAACTATATTACCTATATTGAAAGAAAAGGCAGGACATGTTTAAATGCCTCAAACTGGTCTGAATGAGAATATATATATATATATATATATATATATATATATATATATGCATTTGAATATTTACTGTTGTATTTTTAACCTATATTAATTTTATTGAATACCTCTGTGCTAAATGTTTAATACAAACATGATAATGTATTTTTTAAAAACAGTTTCTCTTGTATAAGCTGTGAATACTTTGCAATGAACCTTTTAGAATATGCCTTGTAATTGGGGGGTGAAAGGGCCAATCATTGTCAAGCCTATATTATTTAAACACAATTTTATGACTACTGTGTTATTCTGATGAAGTCAACTGGCACTGACGAAAGCGCTTAATTTTATACCTGGAATAAATTGTATTTTGAGGACTCACAACAATAGTGCTCCTTTTTGTTTCATTTGTTGTAGTTGAGCACTATTGCACCACCTTTTTGGTTTGTTCTATCATCTTATGGCAGCACTAAATGCTTCACTTTACATTTAGTCTATAACTTCAGTTTCTATTTCTTTAATTTCTTCATTACTAAACCTGTTTTCTACTTTCCCCCTTTGTTTTCTTATTTTTTGTATTATGAAATTTTCTGTATCCAGGTGGCATTGCCTGTATTTCTCTTCAGATATCTTTGGTTCTGCCTTTTTTGCAATGATTTGTTTTGCTTTCTCCTTTGCATAAATATTGCACCATATTAAATTTATTTTTCTTTAATGTGTCCTTATTTCATCTTCAGAAGTCTCACACTCGGCCTGTTTCTCATTACTTTGGGGACTTATTGCTTCATCATGTTGTGACAAAACCTGTGTTAGACTTTCTACAATCATGTTGTGACAAAACCTGTGTTAGACTTTCTACATTAAGTCATTCACTTTGCAGCATACCTTTCAACCTCTTAGAGGAAGAAATCTGGACAAAGCCACAAATAATGGGGAGAAAAAGGCCCAAAATTAGGGACACTTTTTAAAATATTGCTGTTACCAACAGAAAGCTGGTAGACTAACATGTGTTGCATTAGTATGAATTTTCTGTAGGATATAACTCTGAAACTCAAATGACTGCCATTATTTTCTGACTTCAGTCCTCAATGATTTGCCAGAAAAATACAATTTTAGGAGAAACATGTCAAAAATATGAAGCAAAAATCTGGACATTCCATGAAAGTCTGGACAGTTTGAGAGGTATGCTTTGCATGTATTCCATAACTTCAGCTTCTCTTTATTTAACTTCTGTTTTACTAATCTTCTGATCTACATTCCCCCTTTGTGATCTTAATTTTTTTTTTTGTATTATGAAATTTTCTAAGTCTGAGTACCTTTGCTGATATTTCTCTTCAAATATCTTTGGAACTGTTTTTTTGTATTGATTTGTTTGGCTTTCTCCTTTGCATAAATATTGCACCACATCAAGTCTCCCTTTCTTTCCTATGTCAATGTTTCTTTTTTTATACCTTTCAAAAATCTCTAGGTTTTCTTCTTTATTTTTTTTTGCACTTTCTCAATCACTTTCTTTTCCAAATGTCCAAATGTTTCTTGGTCTATATAATGTTTTTCATGGATCTAGGATCTAGGAACTAGGAGCTTTATACAGAAATAAGCAATTCCTCACCCAAACAGCCAAGATTTCAGTTGCAAATGGCCACCTTAACTCCACTCTACTCTACGCCTCTCAAATATTTACCAACCTAAGGCAAAGTGAGTTAGGTAAACTTGAAGCTTTCTACAACAAAATAGCAAGGTTTGCCATGGGAGCAAACTACTGTAGCCACCATTGCACCTCACTTACTGAACTAGGCTGGCTAGAACTCCCTCACCTCCTTCAATGGTACCTACTCTCACTCGCCCACAAACTACTAAATCATCCCCTAAAAGTCCTCTCCATCCAAAATCTACTCCAACCCTATCATACCACCAGACCACTATGCTCCAGCAACAAAAATCAATTACAGGTAACTAGAACCAGGAACTCTGCTGGAGAAGCTCTCTTCTCCTACTCCATACCAAAATTATGAAATACCCTTCCTCACACTATAACTTATGTGTCATCACGCGCTAACTCCAAGGCTGCTCTAAAATCTCATCTAAAAGAGCACTGGGCATGCCCCTGTAACAAACCTCTCTAACATCTTTACCCCAACCTTTCTAATCCCTTTCTTCCACCCCTCTAACTACCTCGGATTGCAGCCACATACTTTGCTTGTAAACCTATATCTCAGCTGTAATCTTAGCCACTGTTATTCAAGGGTAATAGCTGCTAGCTCAGCTATTAAAATACTTGCTAGTCTTTATGGCACCAATGATGTAAGTGTTGTACCATTTAACTAAATAATTTCATTTTGAACTATAACTGTTTACTACTATTGTTAAACAAAACCTACCTATACTTCTTGTAACTTGTAATTAACTGTTGTTTTTATTGTGGAGCTTTTCTCTCCGGGCCTCCACTGAAAAAGGACCTGTGTCCATTCGGGTTTTCCCAGTCAACAAATGTAAATAAATAAATTAATTAATCAATTAATTAATAATCTGTTGTATTAATGAACACAAATTTGCATTTGAAGCCTTTTGACAGTTTTTCTTGTGCAAGTATTTTTCTTTCATCTAATTCCTCTCTTAATCTTTTTGAATATCTTCTTTCTGGAAATTCTGGGCTTTTTGCATAATGGTAACAGTACATGATTTTTTTCTTATTCTCACTAGTACACTTTAGAATCTTCATAGCTCTTTTTTGGCCTGTCAGGTTTTTTTTTTTGTGTGTGTTTTTGTGAACTACTACGTCCTTCTAGAACAGGGGGGCATCCTCTCTCTGTGTCTGATGTAACCCCATTGTAGGAATGTTTGCATGTTTTTTCTTCAATATAAAGTACATGATTTCCAGTGAAATAAATCCTTAGAGGAAAATAAGAAAAAAACAAGTAATTTTTTGAAAATTAAGATTGTAACATGATAAATTGCAAGAAAAAGGAGTGCTAGGAGTGCTAGCATATACGGCTGTACAAGATAGACTATATTGTGAAAAGATTGAGGGGGAGTAAGAAGCACTGTAGCATGTCTTTTATTATGCGTAAGAATAGAACATTTGTATAATTTTGCCTTGAAATTGTTTTGCTGTGAGGTTTTACATATGGCTAATATAAATGAAATATGTAAAGGTACAGAGGAAGAGTATATAGTTACAGACAATTTAGTTATGGAATTTTGTTTGATTAATTTGAAAAAGGCATTGTACAAGTCATTATATATCAGTGGCCAGCACCATGACATAGAGGGATAAAGTCCTAACCACAGCCTAGTTAACCTGGGTTTGAGTCACCTACCCAGTATCTGAAGTGCTTGCATGAGAACACAGGGAAAGAGTGGATACAAAGGGTTAGGACATAAATAAAAAAAATCCCTGGTGGAAGTAGGCAACAGCACAATCCCCCAGGATACCCTGTGGCTCCCTGCTGGTCCCAACCTTAGAACAAAGATAATCCGTGCAGTAGGAGAGGCTGCTAAACCTAACAAGGAGCAGAGCTACTGGGAACAAAAAAAAAATAGAGTAACAATGGACATTGTTAAAAAGTAGAGATTACTATCTAAAAAAAGATACTGGTAAGGGGAACAGGAGAATAAAAGGAGACAAAGAAAATGTGTTGTTTTGTTTGTTTATTAGGACTTTGCTATGATTTCTGCTTGCTTTTTAAGTTTCTGTAGTTTTGGTTACATTTTGAATTGTATTTTCTTTGTTTATATGAGAAATTCTGCATTAGATTTGTGATGAGTACCAATGGTCTTTTGATTTCTGCTTGTTTTTTTAAGTTTGTGTAACTTTGGTTAAATTTTCACTTTTATTATCTTTGTTTTAAATGAGAAACTCTCCCATACTTTTTGTGATGAGTACCAGGGGTCTTTTCCACCCATGTATGTGACATGCTACCAACTAAGGTACATGGGATGTCACTTTAATGTGTCCTCTGAAAAAATGGCATCTAAGAAATTATGCCCCCCCATCACCAACTCAACCCTACCCCACCCCTGAAGTTGCATTATAATGTCAGTACTGGAAAATAAATCTGACTATCTGATATGGCTATAGAACCCACAGCCTTTTGACTTCCAAGACTTCAACGGTGATTGTGATACCTATTGAGACACTTACACTCCTATCACATGAGTGTCTGTTTTAAGCCATTAATGTGGTACAATTTATTGTTCTGACTTTTTATATGTGGTCTGCTGCATTGCTTACCATGCGGCTCCTTGATGACATTTTATATATTGCATGACGCATCCATTACAGAGGGTTCTGCTTTCTTTGACTTATATTGTTTATCACCATTGCCACCGCATGCTTGTAATATAATTTGCTGTAGTCTGTGTGACATTGCTAATCAATCTGGTGTGCACTGCATGTCATTGTTTATCAATCTGTCTGCTTCTTCTTCCTTGGTCAACTTATGAAAATACTTGGGTCAAGAAATTGAAAGCAGATAGGTCAGCTGCAAACTGTCTCCTTTGACTTGTACCTTAGCTAACACTGTGGTGAAGTAAAATTACGGAAAGCAGTTTACTTTAGAAAGTTCCTAAACTTCCTGCTGCAAAAATAGCAAAAAAAAGAACATTTTTATACAGCCCATATTGATGGAAAAACAACTGGAAAAACAGTGTTAGGTTTTCAATGCAAGTAAAAGTGTTTATTTACAAAACAAAAATAAGCTTTTACCTTTGAAGCAAAATTTGCTTTAGTCTGAAAACAAACTCTCATAACCGATTTACGTAATGCATCTTACAAGACAAGCGACTGTTTATAAAAGTAACTACAACTATGACAAACCAACTTAAATGTAAAACATGTTGGTATAGCTATGCAAAAATTAAAACCAATTATTCATTTGTTAGATTTTTTTTTTTTTATTTAAATATGGGGTTGGTGTAAAATATCTTTGATCTCTAGTGTAAATAAGGTCTCATATTTGTCTGTCATTTCACCTATCTTGACAGTAATTCTTATACCAACTCATGGATTTATCTTTGCCAGTTTCAATATCATAAATATAAGTTTGTATGCATTTCACAATTAGCTATTGTAGTGTTTTCTTCAAGGAGGGTGATTGCAGCAGTAAATCTTAACATTTTGTTTTATGTACCTTTTGTGCTCTTCTCTCCCTGTCAGAGTTTTCATCGGTTGAGCTTATACAATATCCTTTCATCCATTTATCCACAAGGTTTTTTTCCTCATTTTTGCACATTGATTCAAGAATCTTTCTTTGGTACATCTTACCACACTAGGCATTTTATGCTTATCAGTGTCAGAGTCACTTCATCTGTGCAGTGCCTCATATTCAACAACTGTCTGCTTTAGGTGAAAGACTTTCAGTCAAACATTAATAAAATACAGCTTGATTCTGGTAGGCTATTGCCAGTCTGTATATAACTAACTCTATTTTATGTCTTTTAACTTCTCTTATAAAAAATATCAAATGGGAGTTATGTAAACAAAAGAAGGATAAAGTACAAAAAAAGTCTGCAAAAGAACACCTTCAAAGTAAGCAGCTAGAGAAATAAACATGCAAAACCTCTAGTTTCATTTTTATTTCTGAGGAAGGTGTTAGTACTAAAATAAATTCCCTAAAGAGGGATAATCAGTCTTTAAAAAAGTAATGGAATTCTCCTCACCGGCCTTGTTGATACTTAAAGATAAGACCTTAAAAACACATTTATTCATAATAATGTTTGTATCTGCTAAGGATTTCACCAGTGCATGAGACATCATATTGAGTCTAACCCCGGTGTACTTGCATGTAGGATGTCTCCTGTTCTACTGCACTTTTCTTTTAATTAGAAACCGTTGTTGGACGGTATTTAAATATAGGACATCAAATCACATTGAAACTGCACTGTTTCAAATCATTATGTTACAGTTTCAGATAGACTCAAAACCTTAATGCATGCCTCCTTTCCTTTTTCGCTGATGCTAAAGATACTGCTCAAAGAAAAACAAGACGAGATAGTGTCAATCTAATCCTAATAGCTTGCTTTTGGATAAAACAGCCATGGCATTCTCTGGTACAGTTCCTGGTCACTCATTCTCTAATGCCATTAACTTCACAGTACTTCTTACTGACATAGCAACAGGGAAAAGTAGTGTATCCCAGTTTTAAACCCCAGAACTCATCATCCTGGAGGATAGAAATTTGGTTCCTAGCTACAGCTCGTTTTCCATTCAAATTTTATTATTCTGAAGCAAACCAAGACACAAAATACAGATGTGGAATAGATGTGTTTCTTAGACCATGGACTGGCTGAGCCTGTTACTGAGTATTGCTTAATCAGTGTTCTACCCCAGTATGCAAATATACACAAATAAATAATGTTTATATCCTTTTTATTGACTCATCCCAAAGTTATTAAACTATTTACTCTTCGAAGAATTTACTTGATTACAGCTTAACTTATTTAGACATCAAATGTCATATGCCATCACCTATTTGGTTAGTGACTTTTCCACACAGTAAATCATAGCCATCTGCAAAGGCCTTCCATATAGCAAATATTCAGTCAAGACATTTAAATAGATATATTTCTCCTACTTGGATTTGAGCAGCACATTAGACAAATTGACTTTACCTTTATGTGATCCAGCTTATAAAACAGAATTAGAATAACTTTCCCAAGAATTCATTTTTCTGCTTGAAGTGACATTTGATTGAAGAAACCCAGAATAACAAGCATTAATGTCTAAACCACCTTACTTGCTAGTCCATAAGGAGAAGGCTCAACTCAAGAATAATCAATTTTTATGCCAAATGTGTTAGCATTCCCTTTCTATCTTTAGCTACCAGTCTGTTTCCCTGATTTCCAAAATGGCCAGTTTCATCTGCATCAGAGTCTGCTAGCTATGCACAAACAACTCAGGTATTGTACTATGAAAACTATACAGCACTGTGTTTCATTCAAGAAAGGGAAAAAGCAGTTACTGAGTAAAGATGTTATTTCTAAATGGTTGGCCTGTTATATTATCCTCTGTTATAAGAAGTATAATACATTTCTACAACCACGAGAGCAGTATTGTCTATGACTGTAGCAGACACAGCTGTAGAAAAATCCAGAATCCAGTACTTCTTTCCACAAAACACTACAAACTGTATGCAAAGTCCAGATGTAGAAAAGGATTAGATATCGCCTTGCTAGAAGATATACTGCATGTGTCTGTTTCCCATGGGTATGACAATGCTTCCTGAAAATGGCCTGTGATTTGCTTTACTGTCACACAGAGACCCACCCCAAAGAAGATAGTGGTGTTGTCTATGGCACTTACCACACCAGTAGAGTTTTGAGACCCACTAATAAATTGTTACATACATTCATTGTGACTGTTTCTTACTTTATTACATAACAATTTTTATTTATTACAATAATATCAACTTGTATAAAGCAGAGTTATTTGTTGCAATCATAATTCCCGTGAAGGCCAGAAGGGACTCAAAGAATTAAAGATGTTTCCTACCTGCATTGCCTATATACATGTGCTGCATGCCTCCAACCAAGGCTAAACAGAAACCTGAAATGAGAAGACCATTGACATTTACAGGATAAAGGAACAGCAAATGAAAACTCTGAGCATGCTAGAAGAGTATATTACATGTGAAGAGCTAAATCTTATGATTTACTGCTGCAGTGACCTCTGTCCTCAGGAGACTTTATTTACTGTGGCTAAGATGATATAAAACCTACTGTCTATGTTTTGTTTTTGTTTTGTCTTCCGATCATGAAACAAAGAACACTTGAAAAATTGTTAACATATAGCTGGTGTGTCTTAGCCTGCATGCCTCAACTTATAAATAGCTGACTGCAAGCCTGATGCATAAAATAAGATGCTTCTTTCATATAGTTCCATTCCCCACACACCCTGCAGCAAATAATGGTTAAATATCTTATTGAGTTAACATTTTAATTGGAAATACGGTAGCTAGCTTCCACCAAAATTATCAATATTAGTGTTTTTCATAAAAGTGTCATGCAACAGCAGAGACACTAGAATATGAGAAATATAGTGAATAATAAATACTTATAATATGTTTCATGACATAAGATGTTAAGAGAACAAATCTATTTATTTTATCATGTTCTTTTTTGTGAAAAGGACAACAAATAGCTACAAAACTGAATGATAGGTTAAATAACTACCAATAACTTCTGTAACTTAGCACACAAAGTTTTGAGGGAGTATAATCATGCTATTAAGAAAATATTTGGTGATTTTAATGAAGGTGTTTGTTGAACAAACATTGTCTTAATTCAGAAAGATTACAGACATTTGAAAAACAGAAGTTCAGAGTCATTGTTCCACTACTAAAGAAAGAGATAGGTCAAACCACATAATAATAATAGTGCTACTTAATGGTATGAGCAAGGGTTGCAAAGGTAAACTGTGCGGCATTTGCCCATGTGTTTAGGAAACTAAACAGGTCATTATTAATGACACTGATTTTCATAATGAAAATGATTAGTTACTAGAATACATTTCTAGCATTAGGATATAGCAGTCAGAGTCTGTGCATGAAATGTTATTTGTTTAGATAAAGACACTAGGTGCAAATGAAGGAATATCTCAGTGGTATCAGAAATTAAAATTATAAGAATTCTTTCAGAAACTACTTTCCACTGCTTCATCTACTAACCTTAAAGTTTAACTCATTAAGTACTCAAATTTCTGAGTTAAACTGCTTAGGGTCCGACCTCCTAAAGAACTTCAAAGTAAGTGATTTTTGATGTTGAATGCAGTACTCCACTGAGCTTGTAGGTACCATCTGCAAAGTCACACAAACATACAGAAAGGAGAAATCTCCCCAAACAAAGCAATCTCTGCCCATGCATGCTGAGAAACTACACTAGCAGTGATTTCCTATTGAAAATTCTAATCAGCAAGCTCAGCATTGGGAGATGGGGCTTGGAAAATGGATCTATGGGGAGATGGGGCTTGGGGAATGGATCTATGGGGAAACAGGGTTTGGGGAATGGATCTATGAAGAGATGGGGCTTGGGGAATGGATCTATGGGGAGATGGGACTTAGAGAACGGATCTATGGTGAGTTGGGGTTTGGGCAATGGATCCATAGAGGCTGGGACTTGGGGAGTGGATCGGTTGGAAGATGGGACTTAGGGATAGATCTGTGGGGAGTCAAGGCTTGAAGAATCAATCCATGGGCAGTAGAGGCTTATGGAATGAATTATCATGGAGTTGGAGCTTGGGGAAATGGATCCATGGGGAGTTAGGGCTTGCAGAATAGATCCTTGGTGAGTTGGACATTGGGGAATGGATTCTTGGGAATGGATCATTCCAACCAAATTGGAACCTATTCTGCAATATGACACTATGAATTCTTAGATATGATTAAAAATAAATATATGCATTTACCTTCCAAGTCACTGCTAATAATGAGGTTGAGATGTATATGAGGAGAGTATTAGAGTTTGTGTATGTACATGCGTGTGTGCATGTGTGTGCACATGTGCGTGTGTGTCTGTGTGTGTGTGTGTGTGTGTGTGTGTGTGTGTGTGTGTGTGTGTGCGTGCAAGAGTACATCAGCTGGAGCATCAGTGTGGCATTTGTGGTTCCCTTGAGGGGAAAAGCATCTTATGAATACTTTTTATTGGCACTATCTGAATGGAAGGCTTTGTCTAGGAGATGTAAAGGATTCCCAGTGTGATTCTATAAGATCGCACTAAGAATTGTTAGCATTCCTTCTAGTAATTCTTACTGTATATTTAGGGTTTTTATTTTTTTTTTCATTAAAAATCCCATGCCACTCTTGGAGCAATGTAATATAAAAGAAGACCTATTTTCCTACTTTTGGCCCACAGTCAAGCAGTGCATTGAAGTTGCTGAGTTATAGATAAGGTAACTAAGAAATCCCAATTGCTATTCTACTTCATGTCATTTGCATACCACCTAACTGCCATAGTGCTGTTTACCTTGAGAAGCATAGTGACTTAGTGATGTACTTCTATAAAAGCAAGAGTGCTACCAGTCAGATGGAGTGAGAAATGTTACTGAGGAAGCTCCTGGAGCCATGCCCCAAAAGCAAAGTTATGCCTTAAAGTCTACTGAAACAACAATTTGTATTTAGGCCAATCATGTTTAAATGAACAGCCCCTTACAACACTCTCTGGGAAATATTCAGGATTATGCTACTTCCTAGAACATTATAAATGTTATACTACCAATGGGGCAATATTTAACTTTTGGGTTTTGTATCTAAGCTGCTTGTACAAACCATTTTGTGCATACTGCGTTGGAAACGGTTTTTGAACTTTATTTTCTTGATCTTTTGGTACATGACCTGCCTTGCTCATTGATCTAGTCAAACTTAATTAATTAATTAATTAATTAATTAATTAATCAATTAATCAATTAATTAATAATTAATTAATCAATTAACCAAAATCAATTAATTAATTAAGCAATTTCCTGCTTAAGAAATTGATGCTTCAGGGAATAAGCTACTTTTCTCCACTCCTGCCATTCTGCCGTACTGCTTCTCATAAACGCATGACCATTCAGTCTTTATAATTAAGGAGAGTAAGATGATATTGTAGCAGAATGGCCTTTAGCTTTTCGGTATGTTACAGCATTCTCCTGCTCACCTGGCTAACTTTATCAGATTACCTATTTCCAACTCTTACAGCAACTTTGCTTCCCACTCTGTTTGCACCCTATCGCTCCTCCTCATACTGCACTCATTTCCTAAACTCTTACTTTTCCTTCTGTCACTCGCCTTCACTACCTACAGTCCTTCTGTCACTCACCTTCACTACCTACAGTTCTTCTGTCACTCGCCTTCACTACCTACAGTCCTTCTGTCACTCGCCTTTACTACCTACAGTCCTTCTGTCACTCGCCTTCACTACCTACAGTCCTTCTGTCACTCGCCTTCACTACCTACAGTTCTTCTGTCACTCGCCTTCACTACCTACAGTCCTTCTGTCACTCGCCTTCACTACCTACAGTCCTTCTGTCACTCGCCTTCACTACCTACAGTTCTTCTGTCACTCGCCTTCACTACCTACAGTCCTTCTGTCACTCGCCTTCACTACCTACAGTCCTTCTGTCACCGCCTTCACTACCTACAGTCCTTCTGTCACCGCCTTCACTACCTACAGTTCTTCTGTCACTCGCCTTCACTACCTACAGTCCTTCTGTCACTCGCCTTCACTACCTACAGTTCTTCTGTCACCGCCTTCACTACCTACAGTCCTTCTGTCACCGCCTTCACTACCTACAGTCCTTCTGTCACTCGCCTTCACTACCTACAGTTCTTCTGTCACTCGCCTTCACTACCTACAGTTCTTCTGTCACTCGCCTTCACTACCTACAGTCCTTCTGTCACTCGCCTTCACTACCTACAGTCCTTCTGTCACTCGCCTTCACTACCTACAGTTCTTCTGTCACTCGCCTTCACTACCTACAGTCCTTCTGTCACTCGCCTTCACTACCTACAGTCCTTCTGTCACTCGCCTTCACTACCTACAGTCCTTCTGTCACTCGTCTTCACTACCTACAGTCCTTCTGTCACTCGCCTTCACTACCTACAGTTCTTCTGTCACTCGCCTTCACTACCTACAGTTCTTCTGTCACTCGCCTTCACTACCTACAGTTCTTCTGTCACTCGCCTTCACTACCTACAGTTCTTCTGTCACTCGCCTCCACTACCTACAGTCCTTCTGTCACTCGCCTTCACTACCTACAGTTCTTCTGTCACTCGCCATCACTACCTACAGTCCTTCTGTCACTCGCCTTCACTACCTACAGTTCTTCTGTCACTCGCCTTCACTACCTACAGTTCTTCTGTCACTCGCCTTCACTACCTACAGTTCTTCTGTCACTCGCCTTCACTACCTACAGTTCTTCTGTCACTCGCCTTCACTACCTACAGTCCTTCTGTCACTCGCCTTCACTACCTACAGTTCTTCTGTCACTCGCCTTCACTACCTACAGTCCTTCTGTCACTCGCCTTCACTACCTACAGTTCTTCTGTCACTCGCCTTCACTACCTACAGTTCTTCTGTCACTCGCCTTCACTACCTACAGTTCTTCTGTCACCGCCTTCGCTACCTACAGTTCTTCTGTCACCGCCTTCACTACCTACAGTCCTTCTGTCACTCGCCTTCACTACCTACAGTCCTTCTGTCACCGCCTTCACTACCTACAGTCCTTCTGTCACGCCTTCACTACCTACAGTCCTTCTGTCACTCGCCTTCACTACCTACAGTTCTTCTGTCACCGCCTTCACTACCTACAGTTCTTCTGTCACCGCCTTCACTACCTACAGTCCTTCTGTCACTCGCCTTCACTACCTACAGTTCTTCTGTCACTCGCCTTCACTACCTTCAGTTCTTCTGTCACTCGCCTTCACTACCTACAGTCCTTCTGCCACTCGCCTTCACTACCTACAGTTCTTCTGTCACTCGCCTTCACTACCTACAGTCCTTCTGTCACTCGCCTTCACTACCTACAGTTCTTCTGTCACTCGCCTTCACTACCTACAGTCCTTCTGTCACTCGCCTTCACTACCTACAGTTCTTCTGTCACCGCCTTCACTACCTACAGTTCTTCTGTCACCGCCTTCACTACCTACAGTCCTTCTGTCACCGCCTTCACTACCTACAGTTCTTCTGTCACCGCCTTCACTACCTACAGTCCTTCTGTCACGCCTTCACTACCTACAGTTCTTCTGTCACTCGCCTTCACTACCTACAGTCCTTCTGTCACCGCCTTCACTACCTACAGTTCTTCTGTCACTCGCCTTCACTACCTACAGTTCTTCTGTCACTCGCCTTCACTACCTACAGTCCTTCTGTCACCGCCTTCACTACCTACAGTTCTTCTGTCACTCGCCTTCACTACCTACAGTTCTTCTGTCACTCGCCTTCACTACCTACAGTTCTTCTGTCACTCGCCTTCACTACCTACAGTTCTTCTGTCACTCGCCTTCACTACCTACAGTCCTTCTGTCACTCGCCTTCACTACCTACAGTTCTTCTGTCACTCGCCTTCACTACCTACAGTTCTTCTGTCACTCGCCTTCACTACCTACAGTTCTTCTGTCACTCGCCTTCACTACCTACAGTTCTTCCTCTGTCCATTTATCTTCCTGCAAATTTCCATACTTTTTCCTTTCATTTCTCCCTTATCATTTCTAAGCTACATTCTACTTGTCTGTTTGTAAATTATTACAAAACTCAAACACCCCAGTTTGATATTTCCCCTACAGCCATCATGGTATAAATACATTAATCGTTACTGTATGTTTTTTCACTATTCAATAATTAGCCAGTTTATGTTGATTTCTCTCTTTTTTGTGTTAAAATATTATGTTCATGTAAGAAATATCTAAAAGTTATGTAAATAAGCTCATGTATAGATGTTTTTACCCTGCAATTATGAAGGTACATCATGTGTAACTTAAATGTGGAGCTTTTCTCCCCGGACCTTTGCTTAAAATGGGTTTTGCCCAGTTGGACTTTACCTGGTCAACAAATATAAACAAATAAATACATTTTGCAATACACATTAAACTGATAGCATAATGTTTTTTACTTTGTGACACATTACAACTGAAACACTGTCTTTACCAATCATAAAATTATGAGACAATTCCCTAGAAATATGTAGTAACAGATACTAGACTTAAGCCGTATTATTCTCTTCAAAAAGTCATTTTGTGTGCCATTGCATGGAATAGGGTATATACTCTTAATTTTTGTTGCAGGAAATACTCCATTGAATATGGCAGCGATTCTTATTTTAGATACTATTTGTGTATTAATACGGTATCCTTACCTCTGAATAAACCAAGCAATAATGAGTTGGATTGTGATTCATTACATGCAGTATGATAGGATCATATTTTGAGTTTGCCACATAATTTGTAAATGCTGTAGGCACAGCCTCACTAGATGGTAACAGAACTGCTTCCAAAGTCTACAGCACAACCAGCAGTAATCTACTAAAACTGTCAAAGTATTCAGTTTTACAGCACAAACTGGTATGTTGTCAAGTCCCTAGATATAACCTAAACTTGATCAAATGTTCTAATCTGTGCCTGTTTGCTCATTTATAAATTAAATGTCAAAAATGGCCTTATTACTCATCTCCTTGAGAAATAAGCTGTATATTTGAGGAAGATGTGCATTTCTGCACAATGGGAAAGGGTGCTATCCTTTGCTGCATGCATTAGAAAATGGATGAACTGCATGAATAAATAGTTCACTGTTTTCTTAATAGAGTTGATAAGTGTTTTGCATATAAATTCTATCTTAGAAACATAAAACTGCTATCTTTCTCTGCAAGTACAAATTTGTCTGGGTATGTATTTATTATGCTTTCTGGCATGCTTTGTAAGTCCACATTTATTGTTATTATTACTTCATTGTCATATTCAAGATAATTTTGTTATAAAAGATTATATGAGGAAAGTATTTTTGCATCAAAATATGATAATTTATGATCATCTAGATTAAATGAAGTTAATTGGATATAGTTTCTGTAATTGGTTGGCTAATTATTTTGTGTTCATTTAGCTTATTTTAATTGGTTCTTTCTTTATATACCTGCTTTTGTAATTCATTCAGTTTATTTTACTTCTTTAAGGCATTGTCAAGGTACTAAACTTTCCAAAAAGCAGTATTTCATCACAGTAGTGGTATTAGATGTGTTTTATTATTTATCAATAACTATTTTATTGCTGCTGTCCCTTTAGTCTAACCCAGAATGACCCTCCCCCCAAAAAAAATAACCATTTACAGCTGTTATAGCTTCATTATGAGTAAATCCCAAAAAATGTCACTGTTCTCAGAAAGTTCTTTTCAAATATAACTTTTGAATTTCATCTATCCCACATTTCTCAAGCAGCACCATGGACTACCTTATTAATGCTGTGTTTAACACAATGCAGTACCACTTTAAGAATGGTATCATTACAAAGGATGACAATTTAAGGTAACATACAGAGACTAACAAATTATAGTAAACTGTAGAGACTGTTGATTTACTATTATGTATTGCATTCATTAAGTGGGTGACCCAGTAAGTCAAATTGCTTTTCAGAGGAAACTTTGGGTGCATATACTACAGCAGGCTAAAGTAACTTAAACATCATTAATTTGTTTATTCATTAATTTTATTGATGTTCTTAATCCAGTGTGCAAGTTTGCAGTGCAGTCAGTGCCTATTCAAACACCCAAGTGGTACAATTCATGGAAACTCATCCTGAATAGAGCACTAATCCATCTAATGATGCATGTGGCACACGCGTGCGCACATACGCACACACACACACACACACACACACACACACACACACACACACACACACACACACACACACACACACATACACGTTCAAGCAGTTTACAGGAATTCCAATTCACCTACAGTACATCCTTAGGATGTGGGAAGAAACTAATGGACTGGTCAAAAACACATGTGGACATGGAAGTTATCAAAACTCTTCAAAGAAATTATCCCAGCTGAGAAGTGAACTGGAGAACCAAGCACAATGAATCAGGACTGTTAACCACTGTACCATTATGCCTGTACACTTAGCGGGTCTATATTACGTTATCGAATCCTGATAACATCGAACTCCACAACACCGACACACAAAGCCCAAACCGCTAATACGTCGAACCCCCTAAACCGCGAATTTTCAAATCTCGAACCATCATAGTCGGCCAACACCACTGTGCGCTACATACTACATACCCACACATAATAAATAAAACACATGCATACACAAACCAAACCCTACTTCTAACCCTACACTAAACCTTACATACATTACCTATCTATGCACTTACCTTAACCCGCACCCTAACCCTAAGGTCCGTAACTATCACACACTTACCTTATGGAGCTATACTGCAGACGGGCCAAACATCACACTTTGAGATTTTGCATTTTGCGGTTTTGTACGGTCGCCGTTACCGTCATTCATGCTTTATGTGCCGGTCTTCTGGTGTTCAACATTACCGGGATTCGACAATGTAATATAGACCCCCACTTAGCACATTCATTCACAAGAAATCAATATAATATACTGTGACAGTATCTCAGAGCAAATGTATCATGATACTGTATTTGGCAGGTATCTAGCATACTGTACTTCCTGGCACGTATGCCAGTTTATATAGCAGATGCAGTAGCATACAGAATGGCATCTTAGTCCAGTCCAAGCCTATCTCACCAATGTAATGTCATCAAGCAACCAGGAAATTGAGAAGCAAGCAACAAAGTTTAAATAGAACTTGGTACCTAGTATGGCAAAATCTGGTAGTCCAAATTCCAGTGACACAGTACCTGTTCATGAACCAACTTATACAAGCATATAATTCATTAGACAACTACAACAGAGGTAGCATAAGAATCCTATAACTCCATGTTATGGCATGTCAAAACATACAGCCTGACATAAGGGCATTGCTGCAATAAATTCTGGTAAGCAGTATAGCATGTGCAGTGTTAACAACACCATGAAATACATGTTATAGTTACTGTTTAAAGGTTGTTTTCTGATTGGATATTTCAGTTTTCTGGTTAATATGCAGTATATTTTCCAGCATAGTGGTTAACTGGGATTATATAAAATAATTTATTTAGCTGTCTTATGGTATTATCTGTCAGCAGTAAGATATATTGTGCTATGTATGTAGGATAATGTGGAGACTTTTTTAGATGCTCTACAGTACCAAGCATTAACAGTGAACTGTGCAGCAGTAATGTGCGGTAGCAAAGGAAAACTAGATGACAGATAGAACAGGTCAGTAGATAGACAAAGATGAGCATTCAGAGCAGAGCAATAGCAGTGATAGGATAATTATTAAATAGGTACCTTACAGACACCTATATACATATACACACCTATGTCCCGTATATCTTTCCAACTAACTGTAAGTATATGATACATCAGTGAAGCTTATCATTATTTGTGAAAACTATTTTTCAGGTACTTCAAGTCTGAATACAGTTGCAGGGAGAAAAACCTTAATAGGTTTAGGTTATCCTCAAATAAGTATCTTTTGTTCTGGAAACCATATGATCTGTGATTAGTTTGGAAGATACCTAATACAGAGGTGGCTTAGCTTTCAGAAAGGAGGAAATTCATTAGTAAACACAAGGTTGCTAAATGTATGCTATGCAGCCACTACATGAGAAAAGTTAGAACCGGAAGTTTAAATTGCAGTCTGCTCATGATTTGCTTAGGAACATATAGATGGATGTTGCACACAGCAACAGTTTAATGTGAAGCAAAGTTATCATAGAAGCAAAAATAATTACCTACAGAGACATGCACACACATACTAACACTATACATGCATGCACAGACACAAACACCATGCATGAACACTCACATAGCTAAGCAAAGATGCCTTATAAACTTAATCAGTGACTTGAGCCCTATTGTCTATCATTGCTGGGATTTTGTGTGTGCTGTAAGTATAACAGATGTAAGAAGAGTACAGGGGGACTAAAACAGTTGCAGGAGGGCAGATAAATATGTAGACAAAATTAGCAAGAGAGACTGAAACAGTATAAACTCAGGTTTGGAAAGAGATAGATGTCAAGGGGAAACTGACAGATATCAAAGCACATCTGAGGTTGCACTGACTGAGATTTCCAGTGAAAAGCAAAAAAAAGTATTTGTGATAAGTGTGGCAGTTTGGTTCAGGAGATTAGTATAAACAGGTAAAGTCATGTTCTTTTAACTATAATCCATTTTGGAGAGAATTCCATTTCCCACATTGAAAGAGTTTGCCACATGCTAGACTTCTAAGATAAAAAAATACAGTCTAAATTGTGCTGAATGACTCTCAAAAAGGATTTTAACAAATGTTTCCTGTTGGCTGCTTGTTGCACATTTTAAAAAAGCATTTTTACACATCTGGAAAGCTGAAAGTTATTAGCTTGTGAGTAAAATCAGCACAAGAAGAAAAAAAATGAAAGCACAAGAATGAAAAACTGATTTTAGATTAAATGGAGCAGAGTGTACAAAGCTAGGAATCAAGCAAGTACAACATCAGTGTCTAAAGACTGCTGCTGATGAAACCGACAAGACATAGCTTTGGTTGCAGAGGACAGCTAATGGCAAAACTTAACTGACGAAGCAGTTGAAGTGAGGAAAGGATACTTAATCACCAACAGGTAAATTAGCAACACACTTTTGGAAACATAGTAGCTCACTGTTAAAGGCTTTTGCTTCAAAAGTTCTGGTAGTGCTCAAATAGACAATGTATGATAGTTTCGGAAAAAGCAAACCCAGAGTAGCACAGGATCTGATTACTTAGGCTAAGTTAAAAATAAGTCAGAACAGCAGAATGGTCAGGCTCTTAGCCTTTGTAATGATTAAAATAAGTAGTCTAGCAAAATGCAGGAACACTATGCAGTAATGTTCTATTGCTCTGCATTGGGCTAAAATGTTTTTGTATATTTATTTATAGTAGTACATTTTTATTGGGTAGCCATGTACTAACTTCAGTTATGTGGTTCTGATTCCTTGATTAGCTTTAGGATCATCACTGGTCTAAATAACTCCACTTGTTGAATGACATACAGACACTCCCGGGTCATTGCTCTTATTTTGGCCAGAGTGCTCTAAGCCTTGCATCTGAGCTCTTGTTGTAACTGGATTTGACTATTTCAATTGTCATGTAACATCTGAGACAAGTCTTTATTACTCATTTCAGTGCATACACCAGGGAACTGTATTTTAATTAATAATGTTGTTTGTGTTTTGCTGATTTTAGTACATACTGCTAACTGGGTACATTTATCCATCCACAATCTCTTGTTTTCTATTTCTGTACATGGGGTCAGGGTGTCACTTTAACCCTGATAATCATCATGAGTCAGGGTTTCAGTTAGCTAGCCCTGCCGTAGAATCCATGTAACATTGCTGGTCATTAACTTGCACGAGAGGGTCATTTGCTGCTGTTCTGGGAGTTCGAACTACCGATGGTCTAGTAGCAAGTTATATTCTGACTGCCTATTTCAAATTTCTGGTTTACTATATATTGCTGAACTTGTGGTCCATTGCTTTATGTTTGGGGTGGAATATTCTGAGCTGTACATTGAAGTTCTTACTGAAACTGGATTTGACCTGTTTTACTGGATTTTATTCCTTATTCAGTCCATTTAAATACCAGGAATGCATGATTTAATTAGTAAAAACTGTCATTTAAAATGTAAGTTGACAGTTTTGAGAATTTCTATGTATGTTACTAATTGGGCATAACTTAGTTTGGTTGTATTTTGGGGCCATCTTGGAACACAGCTTATTATTAATTTAGAGATGATGAAATAAAAAGAGACCAGTTGCCACAATGGTTAAGGTTTTTATCTCCTGTGTCCAAGGTAAAAGGTTTAATCCTGCTCTCCGGCCAATGCTTGTTAGTTTGCATGTTCTCCCTCTGTCTCTGTGGGGGTTCCTCTCACCCTAAAAAAAGCAAAAAACAAACATGCTTAGTTTTTCCACCTCAAACTCACCAATGAATGGAGATATGGACAGCAGCACAGACTGAACATGGTGCCCTATAGTGGGAAGAGTTGTATATACCAACCGCTTGGGCATCTACTGTAGTGTGCAGTGTTCTCAAGATAAGAGGATGTGGATCACAGACTGCACATCATGGGCTAGCCACTTGGCATAAAATATGGCTCTAGGTGATTCAGTCATGTTGACTAATGTCACCAATGGGCAATGGTTGGGTATTTGCCAGTGATAACTGAGTTGAGGATCCGACCTACTCCAGGGGCCCATACTAACAGTGGGAGGGAGTGTATGTCCCTCTATTGGCCACTGTTTGCCAGCCATAAAGTCCAGCAGCCTAGGTCAGTAAGCTAATGGCTAGCCAATGTCCATTTGCTCAGCCTGGGTTACCTGGGATAGCTCTGTTGAGTAAAAGCTGGTCATAAAACCAGTCAACCTGCCAAACAAGAACTAAGAATTGCTACACTCAATGTAGGTTCACTAGCAGGATGGAACCTGGAAGTTGATGACATGATGGTAGGGCACAGGCTGGACATTCTATGTATACAAGAGACAAGATGGAAGGACAGTGCAGCAAAACCACTTGGCTTGGGATCCAAAGTCTACTACTCAGGAGGAGGACAGACTATAATTGGTGTGGGAAGTGTGGTGAGAGAGAGGCTTCAGAAGGCAGTGAGGGATGTCATCAGAATTAGTGATGGACTCCTAGCAATCAGATGCCAGCTTAACAGGACTATATTCATAATCTAAGCTTATGCCCCACAGCATGGTTGTAATAGCAAAAAGAACAATGCATTCAGAACAGCAGTTGCAGGACCTGGTAGATAAAACAGGACAGCAGGATTGGGGTTGATAATGGGTGACCTGAATGCACAATTCAGGAAAGACAGCAGGATATGAGAACTGCTTAGGTCCATATTGGTGTGGGAACAGGAATAAAGAAAGAGAGGCCATTATAGACTTCTGTCTGGCAAATGGCTTGATAGTAACCAACAAATTGTTCAGAAACAGAGACAGTCACAAGATCACATACAGGAGTGGCCAATATGCAACTCAGGTGAATTCCTTCTAGTAAGGAAAGAACACTGGAACAGAATCAGTGATTATAAAGTTATCCCCAGTAAAACAGTCAGCCTGCAGCATAAACGACTGGTTGCCAAAATCAGTTGCAAACAGTGGTCAGAGAAGGCACTGAGGTCAATAGAGACCAGGCTGAAGATCTGAAAGTTGGCAGGAGAGAAAGTACAACAGTTCAAGCAATTATTCAGGGCTTAAGCACCCCAGGATGAGGAGGAAGTAGGTTGAGTGGAAGAAGAAGAATGACTGTGCCTCAAAACAACATGTATAAAGACTACAGAACAGATATGTGGCCAACCAAGATATAGAAATAAGGTACATAAGGAAAGCTGGTGATGGAATGCAGAAGTCCAGGAAGTCATACAAAAAAAGAACAAGTGCAGGAAAAAGTGGGCAATAAAAAAGACAGACTAAGCTGAGAAGGAATACTGTTTGGCTAAAAAAGAGGCTATGAAAGGAGTTGCAATAGCAAAGGATAGGGCATCAGAGACACTCTACCAGAAAGTGACTCAGTAGATGGCACAAAGAAGCTATATCAGGTTGAAAGGCAAATACAGAAAGATAAAGAAAGTAGTCAGACACCATTTATAAGGGATGCCAGCAACAACCTGATCACCAGTTCACAGGACATCAAAGGCAGATGTAAGGAGTACTTGAAGCAACTTCTAAAAGAAGAGAAATGGCAAAAGTTAACATGACACCCCGACCTCATGTAGAAAATGGGAAAATGGGAGTTGGAGATAAAGATGGTAAATGATGATAAATTGTTCCTGTTCTGAGAGATCTAATTACTGCTCAGCAAGTAACAAGCTGTACTCTGAATGGCTTTTTCAACTTTCTGGCTTATTATATATTTTGTTGGCTTGTATTTTGCAGTGCTTTAACTCTGTAGGTAATGCTGCAGAGTAACTATTTAGCAATTTTTAGTAATTACATTTGAATGAATGGACAACCTCATGGGGTATTTGGCCACAGGCTTCATGCTCATTGGCCAGTTCAGTATTACTCTGCATTTTTATGAGAGGCTGCTATCAGTTGCTTGACAAAAATTTCATTACTGCTGTATTACAAGTTTTGCATGTTTGCACTGGTCAAAATCAACCTTGTGCTGTATCCCTCTGTATCCCTCAGTTATTTACTGCCTAGCCCAAGTTTAGACCAGACACAGAGATGTAGTAGCTATTATATTAGCATGCATTGTTCTTGCATTTTGTGTGTGTGTGTGTGTGTGTGTGTGTGTGTGTGTGTGTGTGTGTGTGTGTGTGTGTGTGTGTGCGCGTGCGCTAAGCCACTCTTAGCTGCTCAGAATTAGTTGTGCCTTCACTTAGTTTAGTTCCCCTTCTGCACACTGCAGCTAAAAAAGGTATGAACAGTGTATCTTAAGCACTCATACCAATCTAAATCCAAGAATTTTCAATAACAAATGGAAGGTAAACCAGCTTGTGATCCTACTCTTGCTAGCCTTACAGCACTTGTTACTTAGGAACTGCCACATGCTCACAGACAGTGAATTTCTATTTGACAGATCTGTGAGAGGTGCAAATATCTATGTAATCTGGTGGCATACTCCTTCGCTAATAACATGCCCACTTGCATCTCATCAGAAGTGCACTAAACTGATTTATCCTGGGGCTGTAAAATGTCACTAACAATGTCTCCCCCACCTAGGACTATGAAGACAATCTCAGCAGCAACCCACCACTACCTCAGCACCATACTCACACATGGTAAAGGGTCACCAGGAAGTAGACTGTAAACCATCTAATACTTTCAAATTCTATGACAAAAACAGTATTTGGATAGTAATAATGACTCTGCTAGTGGGCACTCTGTCTCCATACTCACAAGACTGTACAAAGACAGGATTACAGTTAGCTGTCTTTCTGGTGTCAGGATCCATGATGTCACAAGGACTCTAATATTCCTTACACTGCAAAATATGATTATGAGACAGTGGCAGTTCATGTGGGTGTGAATGTTCTTGAGTTGCACAGTCTTAAGGGACATTTTGGATCTTGACATGCATCTGTCCAATGCATTCAATATACTAGTCTTGACTGGAATACTTTATTTGCCCATAGGATCACAGGATCATAGGATCATAGGAAGTTACTAGGCTATTGGCCATCAGGCCCTTATAAGCCTAGCCAAGAGTTTAGCCCATGTTTAGACAAGTCAGCAACCAAAGCCCCTGTCCAGCAGGGGCACAAGTGGAATCCCAGGGGTGTATTTTCTGTTTCCCATCCAGTTATCCAGGTTTCACTTGAAAAGGGACAATGAGGTACTCTGCTTGACGTGAAGAGGAAGTCTATTCCACAGATGGGGGAGTCTCTGGGACACACATCTGTCCTGCCAACAAGTCCTACTGATGTCACAGACCAGGCTGAGGTAGTGAATGTGGATTACTTGAGTGGAGCTTGACTTGCGGATATGCAGTAGTCCCATCAAGGCAGGGTCTGAGATTGATTTGTATGCCAGACAGAGGTTACCTCTGAGAAGTCTGCATGAAATTGAGTAGAGAGACAAGGCTTTTAGTCTATCTGTGCAGGGTAGATGTTTGAGGCCATGGATTCTTCTGGTGAGGAACCTCTGTGGTCTCTCCAGCTGCTGCATGCATTTTGCAAGGTACATGCCAAAGGGGGCATTGTACTCAACAATTTGGCCTTATTAGGGAAAAATACAGGGATATTATGACCTCCTTGTCCCTGGATGAGATACCCTTACTTATGAGGTGTGTCATATAGGAAGCTTTCCGTACAACAGAAGCAACATGGTGGTCAAAAGTCAGGATGCTATCAACCTGGGTGCCCAAATCCATCATCACTGATTGCATGCTTAGGACATCGTTATTAATGTGATAATATGTGGGACATCACTCTTCTCAAAGGGGATGATGATCCTTTTTTTGGCATTCATCTTGAGACCATGTTTCTCGCACCAGTCATTTGTTTGGGTGAGACCCTTTTGGAGGATGTCCACATCACTTGGGGAATTGATGATGACGTCCAGCTTGCAGTCATCTGCAGACTTGGTCAGCCATAGCCCATTGGTTTTGGCCTGCACCTCAGAGAAGTATATCCTGAATAACAGAGGTCCCGAGACCGATCCCTGGGGTACGCCGCTTGTTATGGGTCTACTGTTTGAGGTGGCTTCTCCTATTTTGATTAGGTGGGTTCTACCAGTGAACCAGTTTGCTACCCATCTGATAACATATGGATTGATACCTAGTTGAGAGAGTTTGTCTAATATGCCCAAATGGGGAATAGTGTTGAAGGCCTTAGCCAGGTCAAGGTAGGTGGTGTACACCGTTTTCCCTTCGTCCATGGATTTGGTGATTGTATCAAAGAAGTCAACCAGATTTAACAGACATGATCTCCCCCTGACAAAGCCATCTGTGTGGGGTTCAGTGTTTGGAGGTTGCCAATGTCCCTGTTAATGAGGTCCATTATAATCCATTCTGTGGCCTTGCAGATCAGGCTAGTTAGACTGATGGGTCTATAATTTTCCAGATTGGTGGATGCTCCACCTTTGTGCAAAGGGATAACAGTGGCTGTCCTCCACTCAGTTGGGACTAATCTGGTACTCAGGCTTTTCTTGAATAGGGTGCCTAATGGTGCTGCAAGTTCATGCCTGAGTTCATGTAGGATGCAGCCTGGGATGTTATCGGGTCCCATGGAGGCTGTATTTTTTTGTCTTTGAGAGGGCAGTGATGACCTGTTCCCTAGAGATAAGGGGAGGTGGTCAGGTACTGGGGATGTCCTGAGTTACTAATGGGGAGACAGAGGGGTGAAGTTTTCACTAAATCTGTCAGCCAATAGGTTGGCTATATCTACAGCATTTGCGTTTGTGGTGCCCTTGATCACCAGTTCTGAACACATCTGGGTGCATCCTTTGAGATTCCGGACATATGTGAAGAAGGCCTTATCATTGTCTCTATTAGATGTGGTCAATTTGGACTCGAAATTAACTTTAGAAGATTTCACTAATGCTCTTATTTGCTTGTTCAGGCTAAGGAGAGATTGCTTCCAATTGGGCAGCTGCTCCTTCTTGGTCCTGGACAGCAATTTCTTCCTTTTGTTATATAGTTTATTTATTGCAGATGTCCACCAGACAGGTTTACTCTTCCTTGCAAAGGATGATTTTGTCCTGTCAGGTATTCCTGATTCCATGCATCTCTATAAGTCCTTGTATAGTACTTTGGTGTAGATTTGGACATTGGTGCCAGTTCCAACAGAGGGGAAGGAGGCTGTGAAGCTGTTTATGCCATCCCACAGGAGGTTGTAATCAGCTTTGGACACTTTTTTTGTTTTACCTTAACTATAGGGGGGTCAGCGGAGATGCTGATTTCAAAATTGACTGCTTTATGGTAAGATTTTGCCAGGAAGGATGATACTGTAGGGATGCTGCAGTTTCATAGTTCATAGGTTCATAGTTAAATACTGAGCTATCAGTCTGCAGACTATTACAAGTCTACCCAATAACCAGAGGTTAGAATCAATCCCTGTGCCATGTATCAGTGAAGTCAAGACTTTAGCCATTTTGCCAAACCCATTCACCATACAGATACAAAGGAAATCAGATTGGTTTCAACAATTAGCCTAGTAGTTGGTATCATTCTAAATGGCCCAGTATGTATCATCTTGGGACAAGATAAATGGCAGTCTAACTTGCTTCATCAAGGATGTCTTGCACCTCTTGTTCTATGTCTTCCTCATAATAGGTAAATTCCTTGGAATTCCCATAGTAACCTTTTTAAAGTCCAACTAATGGGCATCCTCATGTATCAGATATCAATGTAGCCATTTTGAGGCCTAACTTAAACTATTTCAATGTGGATCTTTACAACAAAATGTACGATCTTATAAGTTCATAAGTAAGTACTAGACTAGCTGCCCTAGCAAGTTTTCCTTTTTGTCCTCAATTTGACTTATCCCATTTGATTAGAGACTGGCCTTATATATCCCTTGGTTCATAATTGTATATTACCCCTAATAAGAATAACTAGGATCATACCATAGATAATTTGTGGGGACCTGTGCTTGGATAAAGCATTTAGGAACAGTCTCTGCCCATTTGTAGTAAAAGGGGGCAGTCTTTGAGTAAATTTTCTGTTTCCCATCCATAGATCCAAGTTAAACTTGAATATGGCCAGGGCTGAACTTTGCTTAATGTGGATTGGGAGTCTGTTCCAGAGAGTCAGTATCCTCTGTGAGATATGCCTGCCCATCTAAACCATTCTGTTGATGTTGCTCAAGAGGTTTAGATTCCTACTGAGTATTTCTGATGCCATTGGACATACAGTAAATCCATTAGTATTAGGTCAGAGGATTCCTTGTATGCTAGAGACACAGATCACCTCTTAACAATGTGTAGGATACATAGAATAGTAACAGGGCTTTTTGTAGGTCCATGTAGGACACGTTGTTTAGGCCTTATATCCTTTCTAATAATGTATCTCTGTGGAGAGTTAAACTCATTGCATGTGTCTAGAGAGATACATGCAAAAGAAAGCATTATTACTCAATTAATGGCCTAATGAGGGATGAGTAAAGTATACAATGACATCTCAAGATATAGACACAATTTTTCTCTTTATAAGCTGTGCAGAATAGAAGGACTCTCTTACAACAATGGACACGTTGGTCAAAAGTTAGGCCACTGCCCACATAAGTTCCCAAATCCTGAACAAAGGGATAAATTCTTAGGGGTGTATTGTCAATGTGCTAGTTTCCTCTGGTAGATTACTGCCTAAAGGATACAATAATGTATTTTTTGGCATTTAGTTTTAGTCCATAATTTTGGTACCAGTTATTTATTTAGGACAAACCTTCTTATAGGATGGCTAAGTCATTGAGGATTCAGTAACTATTCTTAGCTTGAAGTCATCTGCAAGCTTAGTCAACCACAAACCTTTAGTATTGGCTTTTACTTCATAAAAGTAAATACCAAACAAGAACACAGAACTCCAGGGGAATCCCCTGGTAACTGGACTGTTTGTAGTGGTAATTTCCCCTAGTTTTATTTCCTGCATCCTATCTGTGAGCCAGTTGGCAATCCAGGGGTGACACATGGGTTTATTCTCAGTTTATTTAGCTTTTTTACTATGTCTGAATGGGAAATTGTGTAAAAAGCTGTGTCCAGGTCAAAGCATGTAGTATGTATCATTTTGCCTTAATCCATTACTTTGAAGGACTTTTTAAAAAATCCACTAGGTTGAATAACCATATCATGTCCTTGACAAATCCAAACTAAAACAGATCCAGTATTTGAAGGTTCCATATACCCTGACTGATTAGTTCCCTGATAAGTCTTTCCATGGTTTTGCATATGAGGCTGGTCAGACTTATGGGTCTGTAATTGCTAGGACCTATGGAAGGTCCTCCCTTATGCAGGGGGATTTCTGTAGCTATTCTCCAGTCACTTGGTACAAAACCTTTATGAAGACAGAGACTGAACAGTATTAGACCCTTCTGTAAAACTTGATGAGCAATATATGGGAAAGACAGCAAATATGCAATTTAGGTATGTATACTTGTATATAAAATTTAAACATATCATGAAATAGCATTTATATATTTTGACTTGGGAATAGAAAAGCCTAACTATTTTAATGCATATAACATTTTATTTTAAATTTTTACTGTTTGATCTATTACACTAATGTTTTTATTGCTGCACAAGATTGTATATAAACCTTTCTATTTCACTGAATATTACTTATCTAAGCAGTTGACCTTAAATCTGGAAGTTAGTCCATAATGTCTAGCAAGTTGATTTACATGGTTTTATTTGATGTAAGAAATGTTTGCTTTATAAATAATGCTTAGGCAAAAGTGTCATTTTAATAAAAAGCACTCAATTCTCAAATATAAAAAGTATTCCAATTCAGTATTATCTTTTTATAACTATTAATGTTAGCATCATAATTGGTATGGACAGTGATCTTTAAATTGTTAGATAATATTATTCCAAAATGATTTGCTTACAGTTCAACTATACTTATAAAGGTTTGAGAAATACCTTTCAGTATATTTAATCATTAATAAAGTTTTTGTTGAATTTGTCTATTAAGCTTGAGATTAGAAATATTTTCAATTTTTTTTTAATGGAATTGAAATGAGAAATATTTACAAATATTTTAGCTATATGATCATTGTTCATTTGAAAACATGTATTGATTCTGCTAGTCTAAAAGAATTTTTAATAGCTGTTTTGGAAAGACAACTAAAAGAGATGGCAAAGATCAAACCTGCTTGGTGCCTTTGTTCATTTTCATTATATGTCATGAATAAACTCCTGTTTTAATATACATAAGGGAATTTTACTGACACTTCATAAAACATGTATATAAATGCTAAAATCCAGATATTTCTAAAAATTTAAACAAATAATCTCATTTTAATGAATCACTTTTTTTACCTTACATATATTAATTAACAACAGACTATTTAGATTTCAATAATCATAGGTTCATAGGTTCATAGGTTCATACTAGGCTATCTGCCCTAGGGCATTTATAAGCCTAGCCAGAATGTGTTTGGCTTTCGCCACCCATTTTAAATTTATTTTGCTATTCCCTTTTTCGAGGTTAGTATACTGTGCCTCTGTCTAACAGTGACACAGAAGTGATACCCGGGGAAAACCTACGATCTCCCATCCACTCATCAAGATTCCTCTTGAAAAGAGTCAATGAGGGACTCTGCCTAACCTGGACTGGGATTTTATTCCAGAGTGAAGGGAGCCTCTGGGTTATGAATCTGTCCCTCCAGTATGTCCTATTTATTTCAGTGCTGAGGTTCAAGTCTCTCGAGTGCGTAGCTCAATGGGATTTGGATTTTCTGAGGTGCAGCATGTCCATTAATTCCGGGTTGGACATGGTTTTATACGTCAGGCACAGATCGCCTCTGAACAGGTGGTATGCCACTGAGTAGAGCTGGAGTTTCTTTAACCGGGCAGCATATGGCATCTGTTTGAGCCCTTTGATCCTCTTGGTGAGGTACTTTTGGGGTCTTTCCAGTTGCTGCAGGTGTCTGGTAAGGTACATCCCAAAGGGGCAGTGTACTCAATTATGGGCCTGATGAGGGATGAGTAAAGAGGCACGATGACCTCCCCTGATCTAGATGTGAATCCCTTCATGATTAGGTGGGCTATATAAAATGTTTTCTAACCACTTTGGCCACGTGGTTGTCAAATGAGAGATTGCTATCAACTTGGGTCCCCAGGTCCCTAATTACTTCTTCTGTACTTAATGGATTACCACCTATGTGGTAATTTGTGGGCACTTTGATTTGCCAAAGGGGATGACTATACACTTTTTGGCATTTAGCTTGAGGCCATGGCTCTGGCACCAGTTGTCTGTTTCTATGAGGCCCTTTTGGAGGATGCTTGTGTCGGCTGGAGAGTCGATTATGGTGCCCAGTTTGCAGTCATCTGCAAACTTGGTCAGCCACAGTCCTTCCGTGTTGGCCTGTACCTCCGAGAAATATATACCGAACAAGAGAGGTCCCAGGACTGAGCCTTGTGGGACACCACTTGTAACTGGTTTGGAGTCTGACATGGCTCCAGCAATTCTAACCATGTGGGTTCTGTCCTTGAGCCAGTTTGCAATCCATCTAGTGACATAGGGGTTTATATTTAAGCTGGTGAGCTTATCTATAATGCCCGAGTGGGGTATTGTATCGAAGGCTTTTGCGAGGTCCAGGTATGCTGTGTGGACCACCTTCCCCTCGTCAATGGCCTTGGTGACTGTTTCAAAGAAATCAACCAGGTTTAAGAAGCAGGATCTGCCCTTAACAAAGCCGAACTGGGTAGGATCCAGTATTTGTAGGTCCCCAATATCTTTATTTATGAGGTCCATGATGATCCTTTCCATAGCTTTGCAGACCAAGCTAGTCAGGCTTATGGGGCGATAGTTTCCAAGATCCGTTGAGGCACCACCTTTATGGAGAGGGACCACTGTTGCTGTACGCCACTCTTTGGGCACATATCCTGTAGTAAGGCTGAGATTGAACAGTAGTTTTATGTTTGAGTTTAGCTCTTCTTGGAGTTCATGTAGGGGCAGCCGAGACACCATCTGGTCCCATTGATGCTGTGTTTTTTGCTTTGGAGAGGGCGGCTCTTACCTGAGCATCTGCGATGTCAGGGGGGCAGCACTCTGCTGGGATAGATATTTGCCCTTTTGGTGGGGAGAAGTTTGCGCTGAACCTGTCAGCTAGGATGTTGGCAATGTCTGTGGGTTCGGTGTATTTTTTGTCATTTTGGACTAATTCTGAGCATATCTGGGAATTACCACCCAGGTTCCTAACATAACTAAAGAAAGCCTTGTGATTTTCCTTAGTGTCCTGTGCAATTTTTCTCTCGAAGCTGGCCTTAGACAATTTTATGTGTGCCTGTAGTTTTTTGCTAATAATGATCAGTGATGCCTTCCCTTTTTGGGATTTTGCTCTATCATTTAGTAGCTTCCTCCTTCTATTGTATAGTTTGTTTATGTCTGGGGTCCACCAGACAGGACGTCTGCCTTTGGAGGATTAGGTCTTGGTTTTATTTGGGATCGCATGATCCATGCATTCCTGAAGGTGTTCATAGAATGCATTTATAAAGGATTCTGCGGTCTGGGCTGTATTTTCCACAGGCCCGGGGGCTTTGAAGGATTCCACCTCAGTTTTGAGGAGTGTGAAATTTGCTTTAGAGAAGTTTTTCACTGTGGTTTTCTGGGCAGGGGGTGGGGTTGGGATGTGAATATCCAGTGAGATTAGTTTATGATCTGATCTTACCAGTGAGGGATACACTTCTGGTCTGGAGCATAGAGTCCCCATGTTGGTGATGATCAGGTCCAGTATGTTTTCCCCTCTTGTGGGAGTGGTAACAAGTTGTTCCATAGCATTTGAGTTTATAAATTCTAGGAACCTTTGGGCTAGGGTGTTGGAGCTAGAGTAATGCTCCCAGTCTATGTTTGGGTAGTTGAAGTCGCCCAATATAATGGTGTTTGGAGAGACCATCATATTTTCCAGTGTTCTCAGGAAGGCCGAGTGGGGTTCCTGGGTTTGGGAGGGTGGTCTGTAGCAGGCTATAAACTGGAAGGCAGTTTTACCCACTGTTAGTTGCACATGGATAGTCTCTGATGCTTCGTGCTTTGCCACCAACCTGGAGGTGTGGGTAGCTTTGATGAATATCGATACTCCCCCTCCTTTTGTGGTTCGGTCCAAGTTTTGGAGCCGAAAAGCATGGTATGAGGTATAACCTGGTAGTGCTGGGGTGCTCTCGGGAGCCCTGAACCAGGTTTCTGTTTCTGCACAGATATCAATGTTCTCCATGCTAAGGAGAGTTTCGAGTGCGTGCATCTTGAGGTTTAGACTTCTGGCGTTGAGTAGCATTACTCTTAGTTTCTTATCCCTTGTGATACCTATGGAGGTGGGTTTGTCTTTTGAGCCTTGCCTAAAAAAGGCACTATGGGGTTAGCAAGAGCCTTTGCCAATATCCGAAAGCCCAGGGGTGACAGGTGCAAGCCGTCCCTAGCGAAGCATTGTGGCTTGTCGAGCATATCATCCCAAGCTGACAGGCATTGGATCCCCTTTGAATGACACCAGTACTTAAGCCATTTGTTGAAATTGATCATCTTGTCTTCATATTGTGGCATCATTCTTGGTGAGGGTAAGATGCTTCTCAAGGTCAGGGTCATACAGGCCTGGGCTACATGCTCAGAGAGCTCCTTTATGTCTCTTTTCATGTAGTCCAGGGAGGTACGTCTCAGGTCATTCACACCAGCATGGACATTGACCGAGTCATATTTGTACTTGCCTTGGAGTGACCTGAGTGCTTGTGTTATGTGGCGGATCCTAGCGCCTGACAGGCTGCTCACCATGACCCTCTCCTTGTTCAGCCTGGTGAGCGGGACGTCAGTGTGCCTGACGATAGAGTCACCTATTACAAGTGTATCAGGTGTGTTGTTTAGTATTAAGGGCTGTGACTGTTTGGCACACTGGCTTTGTGAGATATGTGTTGCACGTGTTTTGTTTTGGGGTAGCGGCTGCTTGGGTGTCTACTTTGGAGATCTCTGCTGCTTCAGCAGATCTTTATTTAGAGCCTCCGAGTATGTTTTTGTGTGATTATGTGTTTGGTTTGCTGTCGTGGTAGGTCTATGTGAGACTGGAATTGTAGTGAGTGTGGGGCTCTCAATCAGCAGTTCCCAACTTAGAAGGATGAAAGCTACCTGTCCTGCCACCACAGTGCATGCCACAAACCTTCCTAATGTAAAACAACTGGTCTGAAGCCCAAGTGCTTAATCCAAAAGACTTAGAATGATAGCTATACTTTAATCAAGTTACTACCAAGCAGTAATAAATACAATTAAATACTTTAGAGAATGCCTGGATTAGTGCTCAAGTTACACAAACAAAGCTAGATCCAGCAGGCCAGAATCCAGTCTATGCCACAGCAAACAAGGCGCACCAACTTCAGTAAGAAGCAGTTCAGATATGCATGCACTATAAGCCTTCAACCAGAAATTCCCAGCTCAGAAGGGCAGAGTCCAGCCTCTCCTCCCACAAGAGTGCAGACCACGAACCCTCTTAATGTAAAATAACTGGCCTGAAAGCCCAAGTGCTTAAACCAGAATTAATACACTTTTAGAATAACAGACACTGAGTCCTCAATCAGCAGTTCCCAACCTAGAAGGATGTAAGCTACCTGTTCTGCCACTACAGTGCAGACCACAAACCCTCTCAGTGCAAAACAACTGGTCCGAAGACCAAGTGTTTAAACCAAAAGGCTTAGAATGAGTTACACCAAGCAGTAATAAATACAATTGAGTACTTTTAAGATGATGCAAAAGTAAAAAAAGTAGGTAGAAACACAAGTACAGTAAAAGCAGATGAATTTTTTTTTTTCTAAACAAGTGCTGAGATCAAAGAAACAGATTTGAGTGCTGAAACTAGAAAACTGGCTAGTTATAAGAAAAAAAAACTAAGCTAGAAGGCTTCCTTCCAACACAGAAGGGCTTGGGGGCTCAGAAGCCTACAAATAATCTATACCACTTAACAGGAAAGGCAGGAAACAAGCTTAATTTTTTTTTTTTCTGTTTCCCAGATGCTCTCTTTGTACACAGTAGGAGTGCCTGAAATCAGAATATGATCTCACTGCACTCAGTTGAGTGAGCAAATGAGATGGGCCCAGAAGGAGTATCCAAACAAAAATTTACAAGAGGGGCGGGCAGTTGCAAGGCCACTAAGATTAACACCAAAACAAAATCAGGGAGGGTGGGCAGGACTAACTGAAGAGCAGAGTGAAAACTTCCAGTTCAGTTAATATTCCTTCCACACAGTTAAAATCAATTTAAATACTGTATTTTTTTGAAAAAAAGAGCAGATAAAGGTACTTAAATTCTCTTATACGTCCAGTTGAATATAGCAAGTTCTTAGCCGGCCAAAGCTGAGGTTTTTAAGCAGAAAATATTTCACACTGTACCACATAAATAGGCAAGGACAGGAAATCAAAGAATGTGACTACCCCCACACCTGTAATTACTAGCAAATAACAAAATTCAGAAAAACACTGACTAACTTCCAGTTCAGCTAATATTCCTTCCACACATTTAAAATCAATTTAAATACTGTATTTTTTTGAAAAAAAGAGCAGATAAAGGTACTTAAATTCTCTTATACGTCCAGTTGAATATAGCAAGTTCTTAGCCGGCCAAAGCTGAGGTTTTTAAGCAGAAAATATTTCACACTGTACCACTTAAATAGGCAAGGACAGGAAATCAAAGAATGTGACTACCCCCACACCTGTAATTACTAGCAAATAACAAAATTCAGCAAACACTGACTAACTTCCAGTTCAGCTAATATTCCTTCCACACAGTTAAAATCAATTTAAATACTGTATTTTTGAGGCAAAAAAAGAGCAGATAAAGGTACTTAAATTCTCTTATACGTCCAGTTGAATATAGCAAGTTCTTAGCCGACCAAAGCTGAAGATTTAAGCAGAAAATATTTCACAGTGTACCACTTAAATAGGCAAGGACATGAAATCAAAGAATGTGACTACCCCCACACCTGTAATTACTAGCAAATAACAAAATTCAGCAAACACTGACTAACTTCCAGTTCAGCTAATATTCCTTCCACACAGTTAAAATCAATTTAAATACTGTATTTTTTGAAAAAAAAAGAGCAGATAAAGGTACTTAAATTCTCTTATACGTCCAGTTGAATATAGCAAGTTCTTAGCCGGCCAAAGCTGAGGTTTTTAAGCAGAAAATATTTCACACTGTACCACTTAAATAGGCAAGGACAGGAAATCAAAGAATGTGACTACCCCCACACCTGTAATTACTAGCAAATAACAAAATTCAGCAAACACTGACTAACTTCCAGTTCAGCTAATATTCCTTCCACACAGTTAAAATCAATTTAAATACTGTATTTTTTTGAAAAAAAAAGAGCAGATAAAGGTACTTAAATTCCACGTCCAGTTGAATATAGCAAGTTCTTAGCCGGCCAAAGCTGAGGTTTTTAAGCAGAAAATATTTCACACTGTACCACTTAAATAGGCAAGGACAGGAAATCAAAGAATGTGACTACCCCCACACCTGTAATTACTAGCAAATAACAAAATTCAGCAAACACTGACTAACTTCCAGTTCAGCTAATATTCCTTCCACACAGTTAAAATCAATTTAAATACTGTATTTTTTTGAAAAAAAAGAGCAGATAAAGGTACTTAAATTCTCTTATACGTCCAGTTGAATATAGCAAGTTCTTAGCGTCCAAAGCTGAGGTTTTAAGCAGAAAATATTTCACACTGTACCACTTAAATAGGCAAGGACAGGAAATCAAAGAATGTGACTACCCCCACACCTGTAATTACTAGCAAATAACAAAATTCAGCAAACACTGACTAACTTCCAGTTCAGCTAATATTCCTTCCACACAGTTAAAATCAATTTAAATACTGTATTTTTTTGAAAAAAAAGAGCAGATAAAGGTACTTAAATTCTCTTATCTGTCCAGTTGAATATAGCAAGTTCTTAGCCGGCCAAAGCTGAGGTTTTAAGCAGAAAATATTTCACACTGTACCACTTAAATAGGCAAGGACAGGAAATCAAAGAATGTGACTACCCCCACACCTGTAATTACTAGCAAATAACAAAATTCAGCAAACACTGACTAACTTCCAGTTCAGCTAATATTCCTTCCACACAGTTAAAATCAATTTAAATACTGTATTTTTTGAAAAAAAAGAGCAGATAAAGGTACTTAAATTCTCTTATACGTCCAGTTGAATATAGCAAGTTCTTAGAAGGCCAAAGCTGAGGTTTTTAAGCAGAAAATATTTCACACTGTACCACTTAAATAGGCAAGGACAGGAAATCAAAGAATGTGACTACCCCCACACCTGTAATTACTAGCAAATAACAAAATTCAGCAAACACTGACTAACTTCCAGTTCAGCTAATATTCCTTCCACACAGTTAAAATCAATTTAAATACTGTATTTTTTTTTAAAAAAAAAAGAGCAGATAAAGGTACTTAAATTCTTATATATGTCCAGTTGAATATAGCAAGTTCTTAGCCGGCCAAAGCTGAGGTTTTAAGCAGAAAATATTTCACACTGTACCACTTAAATAGGCAAGGACAGGAAATCAAAGAATGTGACTACCCCACACACCTGTAATTACTAGCAAATAACAAAATTCAGCAAACACTGACTAACTTCCAGTTCAGCTAATATTCCTTCCACACAGTTAAAATCAATTTAAATACTGTATTTTTTGAAAAAAAGAGCAGATAAAGGTACTTAAATTCTCTTATATGTCCAGTTGAATATAGCAAGTTCTTAGCCGGCCAAAGCTGAGGTTTTTAAGCAGAAAATATTTCACACTGTACCACTTAAATAGGCAAGGACAGGAAATCAAAGAATGTGACTACCCCCACACCTGTAATTACTAGCAAATAACAAAATTCAGCAAACACTGACTAACTTCCAGTTCAGCTAATATTCCTTCCACACAGTTAAAATCAATTTAAATACTGTATTTTTTTGAAAAAAAGAGCAGATAAAGGTACTTAAATTCTCTTATACGTCCAGTTGAATATAGCAAGTTCTTAGCCGGCCAAAGCTGAGGTTTTAAGCAGAAAATATTTCACACTGTACCACTTAAATAGGCAAGGACAGGAAATCAAAGAATGTGACTACCCCCACACCTGTAATTACTAGCAAATAACAAAATTCAGCAAACACTGACTAACTTCCAGTTCAGCTAATATTCCTTCCACACAGTTAAAATCAATTTAAATACTGTATTTTTTGAAAAAAAAAGAGCAGATAAAGGTACTTAAATTCTCTTAAACGTCCAGTTGAATATAGCAAGTTCTTAGCCGGCCAAAGCTGAGGTTTTAAGCAGAAAATATTTCACACTGTACCACTTAAATAGGCAAGGACAGGAAATCAAAGAATGTGACTACCCCACACCTGTAATTACTAGCAAATAACAAAATTCAGCAAACACTGACTAACTTCCAGTTCAGCTAATATTCCTTCCACACAGTTAAAATCAATTTAAATACTGTATTTTTTGAAAAAAAAGAGCAGATAAAGGTACTTAAATTCTCTTATACGTCCAGTTGAATATAGCAAGTTCTTAGCCGGCCAAAGCTGAGGTTTTTAAGCAGAAAATATTTCACACTGTACCACTTAAATAGGCAAGGACAGGAAATCAAAGAATGTGACTACCCCCACACCTATAATTACTAGCAAATAACAAAATTCAGCAAACACTGACTAACTTCCAGTTCAGCTAATATTCCTTCCACACAGTTAAAATCAATTTAAATACTGTATTTTTTTGAAAAAAAAAGAGCAGATAAAAGTACTTAAATTCTCTTATACGTCCAGTTGAATATAGCAAGTTCTTAGCCGGCCAAAGCTGAGGTTTGTAAGCTGAAAATATTTCACACTATACCACTTAAATAGGCAAGGACAGGATGTCAAAGAATGTAACTACCCCCACACCTATAATTACTAGGAAAATAACAAAATTCAGCAAACACTGACTAACTTCCAGTTCAGCTAATATTCCTTCCACACAGTTAAAATCAATTTAAATACTGTATTTTTTTTTTAAAAAAAAAGAGCAGATAAAGGTACTTAAATTCTCTTATACGTCCAGTTGAATATAGCAAGTTCTTAGCCGGCCAAAGCTGAGGTTTTTAAGCAGAAAATATTTCACACTGTACCACTTAAATAGGCAAGGACAGGAAATCAAAGAATGTGACTACCCCCACACCTGTAATTACTAGCAAATAACAAAATTCAGCAAACACTGACTAACTTCCAGTTCAGCTAATATTCCTTCCACACAGTTAAAATCAATTTAAATACTGTATTTTTTTGAAAAAAAAGAGCAGATAAAGGTACTTAAATTCCACGTCCAGTTGAATATAGCAAGTTCTTAGCCGGCCAAAGCTGAGGTTTTTAAGCAGAAAATATTTCACACTGTACCACTTAAATAGGCAAGGACAGGAAATCAAAGAATGTGACTACCCCACACCTGTAATTACTAGCAAATAACAAAATTCAGCAAACACTGACTAACTTCCAGTTCAGCTAATATTCCTTCCACACAGTTAAAATCAATTTAAATACTGTATTTTTTTAAAAAAAAAAAGAGCAGATAAAGGTACTTAAATTCTCTTATATGTCCAGTTGAATATAGCAAGTTCTTAGCCGGCCAAAGCTGAGGTTTTTAAGCAGAAAATATTTCACACTGTACCACTTAAATAGGCAAGGACAGGAAATCAAAGAATGTGACTACCCCCACACCTGTAATTACTAGCAAATAACAAAATTCAGCAAACACTGACTAACTTCCAGTTCAGCTAATATTCTTTTCACACAGTTAAAATCAATTTAAATACTGTATTTTTTTCAAAAAAAAAGAGCAGATAAAGGTACTTAAATTCTCTTATACGTCCAGTTGAATATAGCAAGTTCTTAGCCGGCCAAAGCTGAGGTTTTTAAGCAGAAAATATTTCACACTGTACCACTTAAATAGGCAAGGACAGGAAATCAAAGAATGTGACTACCTCCACACCTGTAATTACTAGCAAATAACAAAATTCAGCAAACACTGACTAACTTCCAGTTCAGTTAATATTCCTTCCACACAGTTAAAATCAATTTAAATACTGTATTTTTTTTAAAAAAAAAGAGCAGATGAAGGTACTTAAATTCTCTTATACGTCCAGTTGAATATAGCAAGTTCTTAGCCGGCCAAAGCTGAGGTTTTCAAATCAAATTACAATTCATTTAAATTTATCTTGAAATATCTTCCACACATATCTGTTACTTCAGATAACATCTATTGTCCTTTCATAGACACCAGTGTTCCCTTTATTGTTCCATTTATGTCTACATAATTTTCCTCTAACCCTTTTATTATGTACTCTTCCTTTTTTAACTTTATACCTAATGAAGGATATGCTTCTCTTCTGGCTCCTCAAAAAATATGTTTGCTTTATAAAAATAATTATTATATTTTCTTTATTCTTTCATTCACATGTATGTATTTATGTATTTTATATTTGCCTAGCTTGCCATCGTCAACTGAACTGAATAGTTCTTGTAACATCCTCCAACAGTGTCTTTCTTTTTTTTTTCATCAACTCTTGTTCACTCCTTAAAAATTCCCTTTTAACATTTTCTTAAATGTTATTCACCACAGAGTCTGGTTGTTATTAAATTCCCCTCCTTGGCTCATGCTGTACCTACAATTATTTTCCTTTTCCCATTTCCTAGTATCTTTACGTTCTTTAGTTAACTTTTCTATTTCCTTAATTATTAAGCTTTCTTGTTGCACAGAAATCTGAAAGCTCTTCTCTTCTTCAGAACTTATATTGCCCTCTACATCACCTTCTGACACTCTCATGGCACAGTCCTGTTTTGCAAGTGTAATGTCTAATGTAGATATTAACTTTTCTAAAAGGTATATCTCAGCTATTTTACCTTATTTTTCTGTTTGTTGTTTCTTATCTAGACTTAAACCTACTTGTTTTAAAAAATCTGATTTTCTTTATAACCCATGTGATATTGTTTTGTTGCTAAACTCAAGTATCTGCTAAAACTACAGCCAAAGGCAATTTTACATTTTTACACATCAATGAGGTCTTGTCTCCCAACCTTTTTCTTGCATCTCTTCATAAAACTGCTTTTATTATTAAGCAACATAAAATTCCACTGATCTGATAGCTTTTCTTTACTCCATTATTTATATTAATACTACTTCCTTGCTGTTTATTCATCAAAATATATACCTTTGTTGTCTTGTAAACTATATTTAATAATTCCACAATTTTGCCTCCATATGCTAACCATTTAAATATTTTGTTAGTTTATAATGCATTTTTGTATTGTAGCATCTATTAATATGAACATCTATGTTTTTTACATTGTTATCAACTACGTCTTTTATAAAAAATAACTTATCTTTAACATTTATGTCCTTTATCCCATACATTTATTTCCCTCTAAACTATCATTTTCACAATTATCTTTGCATTATTTTCATCAGTACTTTATAATCTACATTGTACAGTGCAGATTGTCTTTAATTTCCAATATCTTCCTTTTCTCAGTTCTACCAAATAAACCTATTTGTTGTTCCTGTTATAGTCTTCTTCCTGTACATCCCTTTCTTACCATTCACTTTTCCATACATATAACGATTTTATTTTGCTCTTCAAACGTTTTTTATGAAATGCGTACTGTATTCTTTCTTTATCCCAGATATAGTATTCTCATTCAGCTTTATTTTTCTCTTTATGCTTCTCATTTTTTGAAACTCTGTTAGCGTTGCAACTCACTGATTTTAATGCCATTAATGTCCTCTTCTACAGTATATATATATATATATATATATATATATATATATATATATATATATATATATATATATATATATGTTCAAAAAATTCTTCTGATGCGTTCATTATATCTTCCTGCAAGTAACTTATCTCTTCATAATTTTCTTTTTTAACCTTGTACCCTAATAAAGGATCTCCTTCTCTTCTGACTCCTCCAATAACTGTATTTCCCTATAACCATAATTATTATATTTTTTTTATTCCTTCATGCATATTTCTCTGTTTATCTGTTTTATATTTGTCTAGCTTGTTTCCATTGAATTAAGTTACTCCTGTAATATCCTCCAAAAGTGTCTGTCTTTTTTATTAACTTTTCAACTTTTTTCTTAAATGCAATCCACCATAGAGTCTGGTGACATTAAATTTCATCATTGGTCATGCACTATCTACAAATATTTTCCTTTTCCCAGTCCATAGTACCTTTACATTCTTCTGTTAACCTTTCAATTTCCTTAATGATTTTGTTACATGTTGAGTTCATCCAGATTTGCCCCATATTCTACAAACAGCTTAAATTCCTAAAACAATGTTTACTCCTTCTTTCCCTTAAAACTTTTTTTTTTCTGCATAAGAAAAAGTATTCCTGTTTTTACCCTTCTTGAGCAATGCATGCACCATCTTCTATTACACACTATGTTATTTTAGTACTACCTTAATTCTTGATATGTTTTTCACATCTTTTCCCACTTGGTTTATCTTTCTTATACTAGAATTAAAATCTTCAAGAATTTTAATATCCATATTCACTTACACAAACTCCATCAGTTATTTAAATAAATGACTACTTTGACTTGGTTTCATATAATAATAAATAATTATTCACCATTTTTTCTTTGTTTTTGTGAATATCAACAATTGTTACACTCTATGGCTTCACCATAATTATATTTAGTACTTCAGTCTCATCAGCCCTAAATAGTAATGCAATTCCAGGGCATGTTTCACTTCTCATGTTCTTTAACTCTTTCCTCTCCCATATTAAAACAAATTGCTTCCCTTTTCCAGCTTTAATAAATCTTATATCAAGAAAACAAATATAACACATTTTAGCATTTGATATAATCATAACACAGACACCATTCTTAAAGTATTCTTGCGACTATTCATATTGAAGGAAATGGTAGTACAATTTCTACTTCCAATTGCTACCATTTCTTCTTTCTTTATTTCTCTGGTCCATTTTATAATTTTTTCCCTATATTAGCTCTATCCCCTTCTAATTCTTACACATCAATGAGGTCTTGTCTCCCAACCTTTTTCTTGCATCTCTTCATAAAACTGCTTTTATTATTAAGCAACATAAAATTCCACTGATCGGATAGCTTTTCTTTACTCCATTATTTATATTAATACTACTTCCTTGCTGTTTATTCATCAAAATATATGCCTGTGTTGTCTTGTCAACTATATTTAATAATTCCACAATTTTGCCTCCATATGCTAACCATTTAAATATTTTGTGTTATTTTATAATGCATTTTTGTATTGTAGCATCTATTAATATGAACATCTATGTTTTTTACAGTGTTATCAATTACGTCTTTTATAAAAAAATACTTTTCTTTAACATTTCTGCCCTTTATCCCATACATTTATTTCCCTCTAAACTATCATTTTCACAATTATCTTTGCATTATTTTCATCAGTACTTTATAATCTACATTGTACTTTATTTATGATATTGTCTTTAATTTCCAATATCTTCCTTTTCTCAGTTCTACCAAATAAACCTAATTGTTGTTAATGTTATAGTCTTCTTCCTGTACATCCCTTTCTTACCATTCACTTTTCCATACATATAACGATTTTATTTTGCTCTTCAAACATTTTTTATGAAATGCGTACTGTATTCTTTCTTTATCCCAGATATAGTATTCTCATTCAGCTTTATTTTTCTCTTTATGCTTCTCATTTTTTGAAACTCTGTTAGCTTTGCAACTCACTGATTTTAATGCCATTAATGTCCTCTTCCACAGTATATATATATATATATATATATATATATATATATATATATATATATATATATATATATCTTCAAAAAATTCTTCTGATGCGTTCATTATATCTTCCTGCAAGTAACTTATCTCTTCATAATTTTCTTTTTTAACCTTGTACCCTAATAAAGGATCTCCTTCTCTTCTGACTCCTTCAATAACTGTACTTCCCTATAACCATAATTATTATATATTTTTTTATTCCTTCATGCATATTTCTCTGTTTATCTGTTTTATATTTGCCTAGCTTGTTTCCATTGAATTAAGTTGCTCCTGCAGTATCCTCCAAAAGTGTCTTTCTTTTTTATTAACTTTTCAACTATTTTCTTAAATGCAATCCACCATAGAGTCTGGTGACATTAAATTTCATCATTGGTCATGCACTATCTACAAATATTTTCCTTTTCCCAGTCCATAATACCTTTACATTCTTCTGTTAACCTTTCAATTTCCTTAATGATTTTGTTACATGTTGAGTTCATCCAGATTTACCCCATATTTTACAAACAGCCTAAATTCCTAAAACAATGTTTACTCCTTCTTTCCCTTAAAACTTTTTTTTTTCTGTATAAGAAAAAGTATTCCTGTTTTTACCCTTCTTGAGCAATGCATGCACCATCTTCTATTACACACTATGTTATTTTAGTACTACCTTAATTCTTGATATGTTTTTCACATCTTTTCCCACTTGGTTTATCTTTCTTATACTAGAATTAAAATCTTCAAGAATTTTAATATCCATATTCACTTACACAAACTCCATCAGTTATTTAAATAAATTACTACTTTGACTTGGTTTCATATAATAATAAATAATTATTCACCATTTTTTCTTTGTTTTTGTGAATATCAACAATTGTTACACTCTATGGCTTCACCATCATTATATTTAGTACTTCAGTCTCATCAGCCCTAAATAGTAATGCAATTCCAGGGCGTGTTTGACTTCTCATGTTCTTTAACTCTTTCCTCACCCATATTAAAACAAATGACTTCCCTTTTCCAGCTTTAATAAATCTTATATCAAGAAAACAAATATAACACATTTTAGCATTTGATATAATCATAACACAGACACCATTCTTAAAGTATTCTTGCTACTATTCATATTGAAGGAAATGGTAGTACAATTGCTACTTCCAATTGCTACCATTTCTTCTTTCTTTATTTCTCTGGTCCATTTTATAATTGTTTCCCTATATTAGCTCCATCCCCTTCTAATTCTATACTTCTGTTACTTCATCTCCTACCTCTAACTCAAATTGTCAAACCTATTTTGTGATTATCTCACACTTCAACCTGACCAATTCCTCTTGATCTTCTATTCCTCCTTTATCTCTGTTTTCCTTTTTTAATAGGTTCATAGGTGTTTACTAGGATAATGACCACAAGGGCCTTTTTAAGCCTAACCATGCATCCCAAATCTCTGACAAGTTCTGATACCCTTTATAAGTGTAAGCATGGGCCTAAGAGATGAACAATTTACAGGTTACCTGTGTCTGTTACAGACATATATGCCAAACCAGGGATGAATTTCTGGTTTCCCATCCAATTGTCCAAGTTACAGTTGAATTAAGAAGGAACTCTGCTTTACATGGATGGGGAGCCTGTTCCATAGATGGTGTATTCCCTGGGATGCATACCTATCTCTCCAGCAAGTCCTATTTATATTAGATGCAAGGTTTAAGTCTTTAGAATAGGTAATTCTGGTGCTGTTTGTTTTGTGGATATGCAGGAGATCCATCAGTGTGGGGTCTGACAATGCCCTGCATGGAAGACGGAGATCTCCCCTCAAAAGCCTGTAGGAGACAGAATACAGGGACAGGGTCTTGAGATGCTCTGCATAGGGCATATTACTTACACCCTATATTCTTTTAGTGAGGAACCTTTGTGGTTGTTCTAGTTGCTGGATATGCCTGGCTAGGTACATACCAAAGGGGGCATTGTACTCAGTGATAGGTCTGATGAATGCCGAATACAGTGGAACAATTACTTCCTTGGGCTTAGATGCCATACCTTTGTTTATACATTGGGCAACATAGAATGATTTCCTCACCACTGTAGACATATGATGATCAAAGCCTAGATTACTATCTATGTGTGTCCCTAAGTCCTTGACTCCAGGGTCATCTCTAAGAGGTTTGTTGGCAGTATGATGGTTATTAGGGATGGATGACTTCCCAAAGGAAACTAGTATGCATTTTTTGGCATTTAGTTTTAGTCCATGGCTCTGACACCAGTTTTTTTGTCTGTGTCAGCCCCTCCTGGAGAACATTTGTGTCAGTGCGAGATTCAATGACAGCTCCTAATTTGCAATCGTCTGCAAATTTAGTTAGCCAGAGACCACTGACATTGACCTTGACTTCTGAGAAGTAAATGCCAAAAAGGAGCAGTCCAAGGACTGGTCCCTGAGTGGCTCCACTTGTGACTGGCCTCTTTGTAGAGGTGGAAACCGCAATTCTAACTTCCTGGGTCCTGTCGTTGAGCCAGTTGGCTATCCACCGGGTGATATATGGGTTTGTACCTAACCTCTTGAGTTTGTCAACAGATTAAGGACCTGTTTCCTAGTAAGAGTAGGGGGAGTTATATTTGATGATATTTCCTGAGGGAAGTTTGAGGGCGAGAGAAGGGTAAAGTTGGATCTAAATTTATCAGCCAGGAGGTTTGCTATATCTTCTGGCTCAGTGTAGGTGGCTCCATTTACAATGAGCTCTGAACACAATTGTGTATTGCCTTTGAGGTTGTAGACAGGCCAGGGAGGCCAAACTTATCTCAAATTTGGCTTTGGTAGACTTTATTTGTCCTCTGAGTTGTTTGTTTAGTTTAATGAGAGTGCTTTTATCCTGCTCGGTGCTGCATCTCCCAATTTTTGCCATGATTTTCTTCCTCCTGTTATACAACCAATTGATTTTGTGATTCTACCACTTAATAGCAGGTGGTTAGCCTTAGAATAGTTCCTAAATATTCCAGGTTTAGCTGGGGGTCCAGGTTTATTTTTACTTCAAAGAAGACCATTTTGTGGTCTGACCTTACCAGGAAAGGCAATACAGTAGGTGGTGTGCAGCAGTCTCCCATATTAGTGAGGACCAGATCCAGTATGGTTACACCCATGGTTGGTGTATTAACTATCTGCTCCAGGGAGTTTGTGTTTACAAAATCCAGGAGTCTATGTGCATGTACGTTTGGTGTCGTATAGGATTCCCACCTAATAGTGGGGTAATTAAAGTCACCCATGAATATGGTACTGAATAGAATTGTTAGTGTTTCTAATAAGTTTAAATACATGGTAAGGGTTTCCTGGGTCATAGAGGAGGACCTATAGCTTGCAAGGAAGTGGTATTGGATTTTACCTATGGTGATTTGAACATGGAGCAGCTCACGTCCATTGTCCTGTTTGACCAACCTTGAAGTATATTTAGTTTTGAATTGAATAGAGACACCTCCACCTTTAGTCCCTGCCTGTGAAGTAGCTGGCCTAAATGTGTTGAAGGCATTATAATCATGCACTGTTGGTGTGCTCTCCATGGCTTTAAACCATGTCTCAGTGACCACACAGACACCAGCATTATCTAGGCTAAAGAGAGTTTCTAGGGAGTAGAGTTTTTTGTTAATACTATGTTGTGGTAACTATACCCCTATTTCTTCTCTTTCTTCTTGCAGATGATCTACCTAAATATCAAAAACTATAAATTGTCATATGTTAATTACATTTTATATTTTATCTTGTTGTTAATTTCCGATTGTTACCTGTACCCTGCTTTCTGTGTGTATGAAACTATTTAAGTTTTTGTTTAGAAGTCTGTTAACTATTGGTATACCAATTATACCAATTAATTAATTATTAATTAGTTATTGCTATACCTTATCAGTTCCTTATTGTTACTAATAGTTGCACTCTATAGTTTTATATATGTTTTGTCTTATGTTTGTTTATGTTTTGGAGTTTTTCTCCTTGGGCTTCTGCTGAAAAAGGGCTTCTTGCCCAGTCAGACTAACCCAGTTAACACATGTCAACTAAATAAATAAAATAAATAATTGTAATATGTTTTCCTCTCTGTCAGTATCAAATATTCATAATGTTTCATTTGGTGAGTCACCATTTTCATTTTTTGTGACACTGTCCATACAATATTCTTGACTTTATCTCTCATCCCTTATCATTCATAGAATATAGATTCATAGATATTCCAAGGTAGCTGTGTCTTGTGACCATCCTTGCATTGTCATTACCTTCCCTCAGGCTTAACTTCTTTACTTTAGTAGGTCCAAGACAATCAATACTGGAGTAAATGTGTGGATACCCATCCAGTCATTTAAGTTATGTTTCAAGGACCATAATGAGTTACACTGGTTAACATGCAGGGTAGGTTTATCTCAACAGTCTGTGATGTATTGGGTGATAGAAAAAAACACACGACAGACACCAGCAGTAAGGCCAAATAGTTTTTAATAACAACCGTCTGGTACCGTGGCTTTTTGTCTTCAAGGATACAACAATGTGTGTATTACAACAGTTTATACCAGGTGAACCCCATCAATAATTAAATTTGATTACATTTTTAAAGTGCACAATACCGATTGAACACATCCTTCCCACTGTGTTAATTACACATTATTTTAAATTTCCACATATACACCATTTATTTATGGTACTGATTTTTATAGGGAGCATGTGGTGTTATATAAGAGATTTATTTATGATATGTTTTTTATTTGTAGGGGGTCAACCTTTGGAATTTAGGAAGTTTATAACAGATTTGAATAGGAATGATCATGGCTTGAAGTTTTCTGTGACAGAGGGTAATTCCACTATGCAATTTTTGGATCTATATTGATAGTGTATCCAATGTTCAACATAGACCATTTAGGAAACCCACTGCAGTCAACAATTTTTTGCATGCTGAGAGCGTGCATCTTCCCCATCTTATAGATTCACTACCCTTAGGTAAATTCAAGAGTATTGCTCGTAATACCTCAGAGAGTAAATGTAGGAATTAGTTTTTGTTAGATGGTAGGAAGAGATTGGTTAAGAGAGATTATACAGAAGGAGTTCTGGAAAGGGCTTTAAGGTGTACTCTTGGAAGTGGTGAAGGAGCACATGGGATTTATAATAAAAAAGAAACGTGTTATAAGGAACCTAAAGCCTTTATATTCTAGAAGAGATTTGTATTTTGTATCCAGATTTTTCCCCATTTTCTGGAATTATGAGGAGATTGATTATGGAATCTTGGCACATTGTTTGTTTGGATGAAATGGTTGGGGATTTATTCCCTGGGTTAGTAAGGTTCTCATACAAGAGCTATTTGAATCTAAAAGATTCATTGAACATTCCGTTATATAATGTGCCTCAGCATATGGTAGGATCCTTTGCTTGCAGTGATTGTAAGGTATATAGGAAAGTGAGGAATACTTCTGGTAACAATATTAATAGAATCAAATTTGTTTCTAAAGGAAGGTTTACATGCAGTTTCTGTGGGTGGTATATATTGTGGGGTGTGGATGCAAGACCACCAAATGTACATAGATCAAACTAAGAGGGCAGTTAAAGTTAGAATTTTGGAACACCTAAGTGATATCCAGAATAGGAATTTTAGGAGTCCTGTAGGGGTACATTTTAATAATGAACATGGAGGGAGTGATAGTTCTTTCTTTTTTAGTATATTAGCTCACCCTAGCTCATATGGGGGGGGGGGATTTGAGCCAGAAATTAAATGTACTAGAGAACAAAATGATTTTGAACTTTGGAACACTTCATCCTAAGGGTCTTAATTTCAAGGTCAACTTAAGTTAATATTGTATTTAATAATTATTGATTCATTAAGGTAATACTATAAATAATTAGTTGAATAGATGGTTTATATACAACTTATGTACAAGTAATTTTAATGAAGTCTATATTCAGTTATAAGTAAAATTTAATATGTTACCTATATATATGTGGAAATTTAAATTACACAATGACTGGCCATTAACATTCTAAAACGAGCTTGCTGACTGGCCAGCCCAACCAGTGTGCCTGTTGTAAATCCGAGAATATACCAACAGAAAAAGGTCTGGTCACCTGGACTTTTTTCCGTTGGTATATTCTTTAATTTTAACTTTTTCTCAACAGAAATAAAAACAAAATTTGTAGTCTGGACTCCGGACATACAAGAGAGACAATGCAGAAAATACAAGGGAAATCAGGTACGTTGTTTAAAACTAAAGACACGTAGCTGATTTCCATTGTATTTCCTCCATTCTGTCTCTCTCCTACCCTAAACTTCCTGAACCTTTTTTTTTAAATAAAAAAAAAAAGAAAGGAAAAGTGGAGCAACGGAGATCTTCTTTTCTCCATTGCTTACTTTCCTGAACACTGATGTACTGGGTATGTGTGGGAACGCAAGTCCCATATGCATGATCAGTACATCAACACAAGGAAGCAGTGTACCACCAGCCATGGAAGAACAGTAATGCACCATTATACAAAGACATTATTTAAGAAAAGTAAGTATTTGTTTCTAAAATAATGTCATTGTATAATAGCAATAACTGACTCAGTGGTTGTGGTATATCAAAATTTACCCAAGGTTGGCTTTATTTAATCACTCGGGCTTCACTCTCATGATTAAACCATGCCAGTTGTGGGTAAATCTTCAATATACCACACCAAATTCATCAGTTATTGCTATAATAATGTATAATTAACATGGTGGGAAGGATGTGTTCAATAGGTATTGTGCACTTTAAAAATCTAATCAAATGTAATTATTGGTGGGGTTCACCTGGTATAAATTGTTGGAATACACACATTGTTGTATCCTTGAAGGCAAATAGCTGAGGTACCAGATGGTTGTTACTAAAAACTATTTGGCCTAATCACTGGTGTCTGCTGTGTGTTTTTTTCTATTGTTTTAGCCTGAGGGCTAATTTTTTTTGCCAAGTGTTGGGTTATACCCATCTTTCTTTGATGTTTTTTTTTATTTATTGATGAGGATGTAGGGCTTTGCTTCAAGTATTGTTTGAGCTATTGAACTTGTGGAGATAAAGGAAGTCCAGGACAACTGGGTTATGTAGTGGTTCGCAAGAAAAAGCTCATCCCCATCAGAAGTCAGTAAGACAGTGAATAAAGGGATAGGATTTCCAGTCTCTCTTGGTAGATGATGAATGCTAGACAACTTTAGACTTATAATCCTTTAGATGAAGAACCTTTGCAGTCTTCCTAAGTGTTTGATATGTTTTGTGAGATACATTCCATATGGGTATTGTATTTGAAAACCATTCACTTACACTCAACACTGATCAGGAAAATTATCTCATTAGAGCTTAAGGATATTCATTTGGCAGTTAGCAGAGTTAAATAAAAGGATTTCCAGACAACTATTGTTACATGATAGTTATAAAGAGGATGCTATCAACAAAAGTGCCTAGGTCTTTGACTGCATTTTCATTTTGTACTAGTGCATTGTCTATATACTATTATGTGAGTAGAGATTCTCTACCAAAAGTGATGAAACTGCCATCTATAGAATTTAGCTTGAGCTTACTTTAGTACACCAAAAGTTTATTATGGAGCATTCATTCTTGGGAGTTTGGGTGTCATATGGTGACTTACCAATAACCCCCAGTTTGCAGTTGTCTGTAAACTGTGTTAACCAAAGGGTTTGAATCTCTGCTTGAAGATATGAAAAGCAAATACCAAAAATGAGAGCTACCTGCACTGAGTCTTGATGGATTCGACTGGTCATCTTCACACTTTCTGAAAAAGCACCTGCAAGTTGCACCATGTGAGTTCTATCTTTCAGCCAGTTTGCTATCCATATTAGCACAAATGGTAACTTTTTAAAACATTTGGATGTTGTATTATGTCAACATGTAGAATGCTGCTGAACACCTTGGCCATGTCCATATATGCCGTTTTCACTGCATGGCCACCATCAGCAGCCTCAAGAACCTGTTCAAAGATGTTAATAAGGTTATGTAGACAAAATACACCCTTCATAAAGTCAGACTGTTGGTGGGTCAAGTCTAATAAGATTTTTTTGCTATTGCAGTTCATTAAGTCAGTTCCATGACTTTAAAGATGAGGCTTGTAAGACTGATCGGTCTGCAATTACCCAGGTCAGTAGAAAGGAGACTCTTATGAAGGAACATCTGGCAGTGTATCATTCATCGGGTGCAAAGCCAGCAGCTAAACTTAGGTTAAACAATTTAAGGAGTGCATCAGTAAGGTAATGTTTAGCACTGTTAATTAAGAAACTAAGTATATTGTCAGCTCTCATGGAGGAAGTACTTTTTTTCTTCTCAGTTTAGCACCTTTATTGAATTATCATTTGTGACATAGCAGAATTACATTTATATAAAAGTAATAAAACTGTATTAACAATTTCACGTTTACAAATATTATATTTCACATATATTGCTATATATCATATAACCTAAGAAACAGTGCATACATTATTCAGTTCCTGCCCTTTTTTATACAAGAAACATCTTTATTAAGCCATCACTTATGACATAGGCAATCATACATTTATATAAATGAAAACAAACCACACCGACACAATCTTAGTTACAAGCATTTTACATCACAAACCATACTGACACTCCCAGTTGCAAACATTATACATCACTTATAATCTAACCAATCATTTTCAGTCAAACATTACATAGCTCATTTAAGTCCTGCCTTCTTTTAAACCTCATGCCTCCACTTTATGTATTGTTTCCACAATTCCCATTACCCCTATGTAGTTTGTTCCTACCCTTTTCTAAAGATCTCAGTTCCAGTTGTTTTATCTTTGTTATTATATTCACTACTTCTAGTATAGTTGGTTTAGATTTTGATTTCAAGTTCCTAGGAATTGCATTTTGGCAGCCACTATAATTAGACACAGCAAGGCCTTACCATGTCTAAGCAATTCTGATTCTGTATCATAGCTCAGAAAAATCATCTCCCTCATCAAACCAATCTGCCCATCCAGCATCTCTGACAGTGCAACCCACAGGGAATCCTTAAAGTCCACCAACTCACCACACTCCTAGAAAATATGCTTCCAATTATCTCTTTCTTCCCTGTCATACTTCAAACATTTGCTGTCTACCTGAGGAAAAATTCTATGGAGTCTACTTGGGGTATAAAAATGTCTATATAAACATTTCCAAGCAAAAAACTTAAATCGTCTAGATTTTATTGCGTATTTGGGAGACATACATATGTCCTCCTATTGTTTCTTTGTGAATTGTTTATCCAGTCTCTTTTCCCAATCCTTTCTAACCTCCTCTGACTGATTCTTAGTTATCATGCAATATTTTATATGATCTACTAATCATTCCATTTTTAATGGAAGCTTCTGTTCTAGATTCTGCTAAAAACTCTACCAGTGTTGGTCTTTTGTTTAGGATCCTCCTATTTCTTACTCTTTGCCTATACTCTGATATTAGTCTTTGATAGAGAAGGAAATCTCTAACCTGCAGTCCAAATAAATTCTTGTCATCTTCCTATTCTATCATCTTTCCCTCTCTAGTTATTTGCTCTCAATACTTTGGTTCCTTTGCCACCTTTCTCCAATAAATTCCAACCCCCTCTTGCCTATTGACTATACCCCTAATTGCAGTCATCTCTGTTGTCAGAATCTCCTTTCTCCATTCCCATGTTAGCTTAATTCTTAGGATACTTTCTGTTACTTTATATATATAGCAACCAATATCAACCAGGAATGTGACTTTGGTAACTTAGTTTCCTCCATTTTCTTAGACTTATCCAAGGTCTTGGATACTATAATTTCCCACTCCTTACTTCTAGATAAGCTCACTAACCTCAACCTCTTTCCTTTAACCATCAATTGGTTCACAAACTACCACTCAAATAGGCAACAGGTTGTTAAATGGAAGAAGTCTAACTCCTCCTATTTAGACACTCTTACAGGTGTTCCTCAAGGCTCAATACTGGGTCCTTTACTTTTCAACATCTTTATAAACAACCTTTATCTTTGCATACCCAACACTAAACTTGTCCAATCTGCTGATGACTCAACTATCATCTGCGCTGCTCCATCTCTCCCCTCCCTCCTGAAAACTAATCAGACAGCCTTTTCTAGTACGGAGGCTTGGATGCTTAACAATCATCTATCTCTTAATCCAAATCCAAAATTATGATTTTCACCCCTATGAAAAACACCAAAATAGATAAAAACTTCGTCATCATAACAAGTCATAAAAGGACTCTAATTGAAGTAGTCTCCAACAGCAAGCTTCTTGGAGTTATTATTGATGAACAACTCAAGTTTGATATACACCTTCAAACTAGCATAAAAAATTCTCACCAAAAACTTAGTATGCTTTACTGCCACAGTTGCATTCTAATCCCCTCCTCTAAACTTACTCTCTCCACAACCTATCTCCTCCTCCCTTATGAATGGTGCTTCTATCCTTACCAATCAATAGGCCTAGCTCAAAGCTAAACTGGCATCCTGCTACAATAAAATAGCAAAATTTGCCACATGTGCCAAATCATCTTCATATCACTGCAAATCTCTACACTCTTTAAACTGGCTTGGCTTTCCCACTATCTCTTGTACATTCAAATCTCCACTGCCCACAAACTCATTTTCAAAGCCTCACACTGCCCTACTTTAGCTATGACCTTCTCTATGCAACTTCCTGACCGATCCTTCAGATCTGGCAATCAAAATCTTCTCAAAGTATATAAACCAGTACGCGCTCCAGGCCAATTCCTATTATCTCACTCCCTAGCTCATAAATGGAACTTCCTTCCTCCTCACATTAGAACTACACAATCCCCCACTCTCTTCAAAAGTTTGGTACACTCTTACCTCTCTTCCAAATGGGAATGTTCCTGCTCCCACCTCTCCTAACCTATACATCATACCGTTAACTGTACACTCTGTCCTCCACTTCCTCCTTCCCCATCTTGTATTCCTTCTCTTACTCTCCTCCTCATTCTAACTCACCCTCACCTCTCTCCCTTTCTTTTATCTCCCACTATTTCCTTTCCCCAATGACTTTAACAATCTACATAAGTATTATTGTTTTCTTAAACTAAATTGTATTACTCCAATTTTTTTTACAGTCATTATACTGTGTAAACTTCATAAGCAACTGTACATTGTATTCTTTTTAACATTGTTTTTGTAATTATGTCTGTAGCTTTGTATATGTATTCTCATGGAGCTATTCTTCCCGGGTCTCCATTGAAAAAGGGCTTATTCTAACACAATGGACTCTCCTGGTTAACAAACTGCAAATAAATAAATAATAAATAAATAAAATATAATATTCTGTATGATTATTGTTATTCTTCTTAATGGTCTGCATCCAAAATCCCAGTATCTCCTTGTTTCTTGGTCTTCCATCTATTTTATCATCATCCCTTTCCATTTTGAATTATAGTTTTCTGTTTGTGCTATGTACAGCAGCCTTATCTGTGTAGGTCTTAAATATTCTACAAATTGGGTAATCCAAATCTTTCCTGTTCAACTGAAAGAATCATATTATCCCACTTGACTCATGCCACTTCCTTGGTCTTAGTTAGCATTTCCAGTGAATAATATTTAAATATAATTGGAGGAGTAATGGATTCAGATATTGTAAGGCTTTGATTAAAAATATTGGGTGAAGTTGTCAAATATTGGGTTTCCAAGGATATTGGCCATGTCTATTGGGTGAGAATAGGAGACATCATTATGAGTAACTTTAGACCAATGTAGGTTATTTTTGTTTAGCTTTCTAGCATAGCAAAATAAGGAATTACAAACATATTTAGCTTCAGAGGTCAACATAAATTCATGATGTCCTTTCGTGGACTTGACAGAGTTCATTTATTTTTCTTAATATTTTTGATATTGTTCTTGCAAAGAAGGTTTTTAGATCTTCTAAATAATTTAAGAAGTTTCTTTCTTTTGTTATATAGGTTACTTATGGTGATGCTCGAACAGTAGGATGTTTTGTAGTTGAATTTCCGATAAAATTGTTTCTGGTAGGCACCACTATTCCTATGCATTTTTCTGATTGGGTGTAAAATTTCTTAGTGCAGTGGGCTGCCTTATTAATGTCATCCAAGGTGCAGTTGTAAGTGAATTTTAATAGTTCATTACAGATTAAGTTGAGATTGGCATGTTTGTAATCCTTAAATTCAATGTGGTTTACTGATGGAGCTTTGGGCTTTAAAAAGAAGGCCGACAGTTCAATTGGGATACCAGAGGAGTGAAAGAGGTGGCTATATTTGTAAGAATAACATCAGGAAGGCTGTGTCTTCTACTGGTTGTATGTACTAATGGTATGCTAGTTTACATCTACACATTTTTGGTCATATCTGACACTGAAGTTACAGGTGTCCAACTTTAGTGAAGGGTAGCTAATGTCACCCCAAATAAGAGAGTTTTTATTGCATTATAAAACACCTATTTTTTGCATACCATCGTGGTGGTGTTCAGTATTTTAATTTCTCCCTTAACTAAGTCAATAATTACACCACTGAATGCCAGTGCAACCATTTATTAGATCATAGTGAAGACAACATATAACATTGAACATTACTTGTATGAACTACACATTTCATAACATATATATTCAACTCCAAATTCCTCTACATGTGGCCAGTCAGAATTACCCTGCCCATTTTGTCCTGATAACTGATGTGCACCATATCTGCTTGGGTCCTTGATGGTATCAACCCATACAGGTCTGTATCCTGCTGACCTCACCACAAATAGCTGGCAAGACAGTAAGATTGGCGGACCTCAAGTTGTGTACCATTATTGCAGGTTAGTGTTATTACCTGTCACATCAACCCAGAATAGGAACTTATGAAAACCAAGGTGGGGGGGGGGCTCATTTGGGGTTGAGGCTGCAAAGCAACCATTCACCAGCATGTGGAGCATGTTGTTCCCTCTTCATCAGCAGGCTACATGAACTGATGCAATTAATATGTTGACTATGAATGTTAACCTGAACACCATACTAAAATGATTGCAAAATTAACTTCAAAAATTGAGCCTTAGATATGTTTTATGTACGTAACTCATTAAATAGCATAACATAGTGCATTTGAAAGGCACTGACTAGGTGCAAATTGAGAAAATTAAACCCAAATTTATTTAAATGAGCCCTGGTAAAGTCATAAAAATCTCTAGATTTGCAAAGTTTGAATGTTCAGTATTGAAAATTCCTGTAAATTATGCTGCTCCATATCTGCTGGACAGCTCAATTGCTAATGGCTTTTATGCACTAATCCATTAGATCCTTGAAAAAAATGGCAGACCAAAATACTTTTATACTTGGATACCGTAATCCAAGTGAAGATAAATCAGACAAAATCCTGGCTAATAAAATCTTTTTTTAGTACCTGCATTAAATCATTGCCATCAAATGAATAACTACTGCTTGTGGCTCAATACCATGAAGTGACGTTCCAAAAGCTTCCCAAAGTAGAAATCAAGAGAGGCCAGGAAAACACTTACAACTTTGAGACGATTGTGAGGGGTTTAACTAACACTTTAGCCATTCTCACATACTTCTGCCCTTAGAACTCCTTTGCAATGTAAGAATGAACTATCATCACCAGTTGTTTCCTGTCTGAAAAAGAAAAGATCAAATTAGCTTCTAATATAGGTAAAAAAGGCATTTTAACAGAATGACCCTACTGATTTAAATTGGAGGTTCTGCCAAGTCTGAATGAATGGGAGGGAAATACATGTGAGGTGGCATTCCTTAAGCCAGTAACACCATAATTTGCTTCCCTGAGTGTAGCTAAGTCTCCTGTAGGATGCTCAAAAAAAGTTGGCAAAATAATTTACCCATTTACATAATGTAAAGCCTTAGTGCAGTGTACCAGAGACATTTTGTATGCATCCAACTTGCCTAAACCTAATTGCTGACCTTGACTGGATTGGTTTGGTTTGCATTTCTTCAACCGTATAATGACCTGGTCATCCTAGTATAACTCTTGCAATAACTCACTGACTGTAAAAGCACCTGCATCTAACCATGTGAAAAGTGTTAACCAGACTATGAAAGTGTGAAGGGTATTGGTCATAGCCCAAACTTTAAGGTTGATAGTGGCTAGCAATGAGATACTTATAGGTCTTCTGGGGTCTGAAAGAGCACCCTTATTATTCACCCACCCTTTGAAAACCCCATTGACCAATCAGTGGCAGGTGAACTCAAGGAGACCAATTAACCTGGCCAACCATGCTATAGCTGATAAACATATACACATGGTATATACTGCTTCTTGCAATAAACATTGATGAATTAGGTAATGGATGATGACTGTAATAGACCAGGGTAAATTGAAGTAAAATTTCTTAAAGGAAGTAAGTGCCGTTGAGTAAAACTTCCCATTTTTCAGAGCCCAAATACAGTTAGTAAATTCAAGGCCAATCCTGTCCAACTAATCAAACTTCCTCCAGTATCAGTGTGAGTTACTGATATCTGGAAATTTGCAGATATGTAAATGGAATAAACTTTTGCCAATGGCATAGTCTTTTCCAGAAACATGTTTAGCTGAAAATGTCAAATTGATTTATAAGCTCAAACATACCAAAAGTCTCAAAATTAACTTCACCCAAATCTAATAAGAACACTTTTTTTATCAAAATCACAGTCACCAACTGGTTATCAAAAATAAAATAAAATAAAATTACCATCTTACTATTCCTAAAATGTTTTTTCGATAATAGGGTAGCCACCCAAATGGGGATCATTTCAAGGAAGTCCAACGTCCTGTCCTATGGCCAAGAAAATGATTATAGTGCAGGAAACTGACAGCCCTGAAAAAATGCTCCAATACCCTTGCTTGCTGCTGCATCTGTATATAACCTTGGAGTACCGGAGGTTGTCCAATCATTCTGTCACAGAGAGTCCTCATTAAAAGTTGACAAGAAAACATTTCATAAATACAAATCCTATTTGACTCTGCCCCTAACCCATACTCAATGATGTTTGGCTTTCACCTACTCAAGAGATTTGAAATTAATCTTGAAAATGTCCCAACTGAGGTGACTGCCTGGCATGTAAAGTTAAAAAGGCCATGAAGTTCCAGCCTAATACAAACATGCAGGTTATAGTCTCTGTATTACAGTAAGAGCTCAGGGATTACCACAATGATGTGATGGCTTCAATTTTAATTCAAGGTTTTACCTATGTTTTTTCCATTGACTCTGCTACTTCCACTTTACATACCCTTATCTTTCGGGTTTATAAGAACTCATCTATCAAAAGCTTCAGCTGTTAAGTCTTAGCACATGTTAGTCTAAAGGCTAAATCATCATCAATATCAAAACCCAAGGAATTGATCAGTCTTGAAGGGTCTGAGATCTTATCTGGAGACAAAGAAATCCCCATATCCTGGCATAAATTGTTAAATTATTCCATGTCCTCTCTTGGCAATGTATGGCTTTGGGAGATCTGTTTGCCAACACCAATTGAGTGCTATACTGAAGGTTTCAAAAGAAGAACAAGCAGTTGATTAACCCATCATCATCACCTTGTCAAACAAATACTTCCCTTGGAAGCAAACCCAAGCATAAGGCAGTCTTGTTCCCCAAATTGGTAATAACCTGAAAGCTGACTAAATGTCTAACTTGCTGAGCCTTGCATCGGCAACTTACTGATGACAGATGCCACCTCATCAAGGGAGACATATTAAACTTGTGACAATTCTTTGTTAGAATAAGCTTTGAATGAAAATCCATCTAGGAAAGGTAAATGGTGAAGCAATCAATATTTGGCTTCTTTTTTTTTTTGGAACCAATGGGGCATTCTAAAAGATTCTCAAGGGGGTGAATCAAAAGGACCTGACAATCTGCTTTCACACAACTCTGTAGCAATTGATTTCAATACAGCTTCTTCTTTCCTTTGGAACAAATGTAAATTATTGATATTTTTCCATGGCAGCAGTAGAGCCAGTGGTTAGTTCTGTATGGTTTCCAACTCAGAAAATAAGTCTTCATCTGCAGATAATATTCTTGTCCATTGAGATTTAAAAGTTTGAATTATAGATGGACCTGAAAAAGAAGAAAATATTACTAAATGAAAAGAAAACAAAAACAGGGAAGGGTAGTTTAAAATAGATACTGTTAAGTACACAATGTAGCTTACATTAAAAAGGAGCTTAGTATAATGAGGTTGTGTTATCCCTCCTTTCTCTGTCTCTCTGTTTCTTTATTTTAAATTCACTTGTTTGACAGCATCCTGGCAACCTCACATTGTCAGCTATTTATGTGACCTACTGTTCAATAAGAAGGCAAGAAAGAAAGAAATAACATACATATATATATATATATATATATATATATATATATATATATATGTATATATATATATATATATATATATATATATATATATGGGTTCCCTACGTTAGACCGACAGCTCGGAAAATCGACACTCAAAACACCGACGCCAGAAGAACAAAACCTCAAAAACACGAAAGTTCACATTCCCCAAACACCATAATCCCAACACTTAACAAAACAAAACATTCACTGTTACACACAACACACACACAACACAAGCACACCAACAACCTAAAAACCTACACTACACCTTATGCAAAACTATCTATGCACTAACCTTAACCCAAACCTTAACCCTAAGGTTCATAACTATCGCACACTCACCTTACCCACTCCCTAACCCTAAGGACTCTAACTATCGCACACTCACCTTACCCTCACCCTAACCCTAAGTCCCTCATTATCGCACACTTACCGGGTCACGCTCACAAGTTACCCTTGTCCGTGTTTTCACTGTCGGGATTACGACTTTTCGGTCATCTGCTTCGTTGTTCTGGCGTCGGTGTTTTGAGTGTCGATCTTCTGTGCTGTCGGCCTAATGTAGGGAACCCATATATGTGTGTGTCTACTTCGACCCATTGAATTTACATTTATTTGAATTTCACTCACCCGAGTCCACTTCTTTGAATCTTTATTACTCCAAAAGCATGGACTGCTTAAATCCTTTCCCTGTGAAAGGAACCACTTGGCTACCATGAGAAAATGCCTAAATGGACCAAAACTAAACCCACCAAAGTGGGGGATTCACCCCTACACCCCCCCCCACTTAAATATATCAACTCTGAGATCACACTACATTGAAGAAAGGGTAAAGTTCAGCATGGTGGCCAAGTGGTACCTTTCACAGAGAAAGGATTTAGGCACTCGGTGCTTTCAGATTAATAAAGATTCGAAGAAGTGGACTCGGGTAAGTGAAATTCAAACAAATGTAAATTTGATGGGTTGAAGTAGACCTATATATATATATATATATATATATATATATATATATATATATATATATATATATATATATATATATATATATATATATAAATTAAGAATTTATCATTAAAACCCAATAATATAATACTCTGTATATTGTTCTAGATGGTGTTATGCTAATATAAAATGTTAATTAAATGAAAGGTGTAGTGACAGAACCCTTGCCTTCCATACCAAAGATAATGATTTACTTAATGAACCACAGAAACACTCTTAAAACTGTTGACAATGAGAAGCTTTACACCATGGCCCAAGGTAAAAGACAAGCAATTTAAGGTAACAATGAAGAAGACAGTTTAAATGGTATGAAAAGCGTTGTTCAGACTTTACCTTCTACACCATAATTTATATTTGGTAATAGTATTTTGTCTTTTACCACTTTAAACACATCTTTATCTTTTTTCTTTTTTTTTTTGGATAGAGTATTCTTTAATTAAATCCTTTAAATCTCCAAAAAATAAATAGCTTTTCGGTTATCTTCCTATGTCAGAATTCTTCAATTATTTCTCACCAATACTACACATGGTAAATTTCATACATTACTTTCACCATAAAGTTTTCCCAGTGTCTTATCCTCCAGTTCATATTTTACTTTCATCCATAGGCTTTTTCATTTAATACACAGCACAATACATATGTACTGCATAATTCTTTGCCTTCTCTTTTAATATTACATGTTCTAAATTGCCAAAAAAGTATTTTTTGCAAAGGCATACTCAAGCTATTTATATGGAGTTTTTTCATGGTACCCAGTCAAATTCTCTAAGAAACATAAAAAAAAATTACTTGCTAACATCATAACTTCAGAAGTCATATCTGCAAATGTTCCATTTTCCACATGTATTTGATACCCTCCAGTGGAACTCTCCTAAGCTGGTACTCTAATTTCCAATGGGTATGGCCTGAGAATTAAAATAAATGAAGTTATTGCCTCATAGCTCAAACAAATGTTCATATCTATAGAACTATTAAGAACAAATTAGTCTGTATAGTGTTTGCATTCATTCTGTCCTTATTCATAAAGTGTTTTTTATAAACTCCAATAAACACAGATTCATAGATTCACAGACTGTTACTAGGCTAATGACCCTAGGGGCCTTATTAAGCCTAGCTAAGATTTGTAGAAAGAGTGATGATGTCCTATATCCAAATAGAACATTGAGGGCCAGGCATTTATAAGCTATAACTGTGTAGAAGGGACATAGTTGCCAGGCTTGGTGTAAATTTCCTCTTCCCCATCCACTTGGTTGTGTTTAAACTGAGTAATAGGCAAATTAAGCTTCACATGGATGGGAAGCATGTACCATAGGAAGGGCAGTCTCTGGAATGCATATCTGCATCTCCAGCATGTTTTGTTTGAGTCATAGACAAAATACATGTATTTCTGATACTCATTGACATTCGAATATGAAGGAGATTCCTAAGTGTGGGGTTTATGGATGCCTTGCAAACCAGGCATAGATAACCCCTCAATAATCTATAGGAGACTGAGTAGAGGGAAAGGGCTTTAAGGTGCTCTGTATGAGGCAGATTTGTTATGCCTTCTCTTCTTTTGTAAGGAATTTTTGAGGTCATCTAGTTGCTGCATATGCCTAGTCAGATAAATACCAAAGGGAACATTGTACTCTATGATTGGTCTGGTAAGGGTGGAATACAGTGGGATAATGATCTCTTTGGACCTAGATGCCATGTCCTTACTTACAAGTTGTGCAATATAAAAGTATTTCCTCACTACTGTGGCCATGTGGTGTTTGAAGGAAAGGCTACTGTCTATGTGCGTACCCGGATCCCTGAATACTAGTTCAGCTCTTAGGGGTGTAATATGAACATGGTAATTAGCTGGGATAGTTGACTTTCCAAAGTGTACAATTATGTATTTTTAGCATTGACTTTAAGACCATGGGTTTGGCATCATTTGTTAGTCAGAGAGAGAGAGAAAGAGACCTTCGTTAAGATTGCTAGTATCTGCAGGGTAGTCAGTGATAACTCCCAGCTTGCAATCATCTGCAAACTTAGTCAGCCATAAACCTTCAGCATTTCTTCCATTTTCAGAGAAATAGATTCCAAAAAGGAGTGGGCTCAGTGCCAAGCCCTGGGGAACTCTCCTAGAGACTAGCCTCTTGGTGGAGGTGGCCTCACCTATTTTGACCTCCTGTGTCCTACCCGTGAGCCAGTTAGCTATCCATCTAGTGATTAAAGCCTTGGCCGGGTTGAGGTAAGCCATGTGCAATATCTTACTTTCCTCCAATGTTTTGCTGACCCTCTCAAAAAAGTCCACTAAATTTAATAGGAATGACCTTCCTTAGGAACGCTGAACTGTGATGGGTCCAGCATTTGCAGGCTACCTTTGTCCTTATTTATTATGTCCATGATGATTCTTTCCATTCCCTTACATATGAGGCTGGCAAGACTGGGTCTGTAATTACCCAGATCAGTGGTCGGACCTCCTTTGTGCAAGAGAATGACTGTATCCATCTTCTATTTCTTAGGCACAAAACCTGACTGACAGCACCATTTGAAAAGTAATTCAAGTGGACCACAGAAGTCATGCTTCATGCTATTTATTAAACATCCCAGGGTGTTATCTGACCCATCAATGCAGTGTTTTTGGCCTTGGAAATTGCATTGAGGATCTGTTTCATAGTAATGGTTGAAGGGGGATTATGTTATGTGGTATTTCCTTTGGACTATCGGGGGGAGTGGGGAAGAAATTTGAGCTGAACCTGTCAGCCAAACGGTAGGCATTGGCCTCTGGTTCAGTGTGGGTGATGTCATTTACAATAAATTCTGCACATTCTTTTGTATTCCCTCTGAGGTTACGGATATAGCTGTAGAAAGTTTTGTGGTTGTCCTTTGCCTGAGAAGATTTTTTTTTTTCAAATTTAGCTTTTGAAGAATTAATTAACCCTCTTAAATGCCTGTTTAGATTGGTCAGGGGGGTTTACTATGTATGGTTTCATTCCTCCAAAGCTTGGCCAAGATTGTGATTCCACCAGGGTGGCTTGTCTTTTGAGTTTGTCTTATTCTTAATACCAGTGGGCACAACTCGCTCTACAGAGATTTTGTAAATAGTTCAGTGTATTCTATGTACTTTACCGAGTTTGGGGTTGTTTGGAATTTAGCCAAGGTGTTGCTTAGTAGAGAGAGGTTAGCCTTGGAATAGTTCCTAAAGGTTTTTGGTTTCGCTGGATCCCCAGATTTCATTTGTATTTCAAGTAATACTGCCTTATGGTCTGTTGAGCAAAGATATTGCATTAGGTGAGGAACATTGCACCCCCCGTGTTTGTAAATATAAGGTCAAGGATGTTTGTACTCCTTGTAGGAGAATGGACCAACTGTTCTAGGATGTTGGTATTAACAAAGTTTAGGAATCACTGAACCTGTGCATTCAAAGTGATGTAGGATTCCCAGTCTATACAGCGGCAGTTGAGATCTCCATGGATATCATACTGGGTGGAATGGTGAGTGATTCCAGCACATACAGATAGGTAGTATGGGTTTCCTGGGACATGCAGAAGGACCTATATGTTGCAAGGATATGGTATGACACTCTGTTTATGGTTACATATGTATGAGATTCAGTGGGTCATATACTTTAACTAGCCTGGATGCGAGATTGGTCTTAATATAGACTGACACTCCTCCAACTTTAGTACTGTCCTGTGCAGTAGCTGGTCTAAAGGTGTGAAAGGCATTATAACCTTGCATTCTCCATTACTACAAAGATGTGTACACTTTCCAGGGAGAGGAAAGCTTGCAGGGAGTGGAGATTCTTGTTAAGACTTCTAGCTTTGAGCAGTACCACCTTCAGTAACTATTAATTTTTGTAATGTTGTGTAAACAGCTTACATCTCAGTAAACCATTCAAGCAACACACATGCTGTTAGCTGTATTTTCTTCATACAACTGTGAGCGTTCAACTGAGACTATGCAGTTCTGTCCGTCACTTGATTGTTGAGATATTCAGAGAAATATGAACATTATTGCAAAGCAAATAAATAGTGTACAGATAATGTTAAATATCTGTTTGGCTGTACTAGACAGATATAAAATATTAGTACAGTTGTATTTGCCCTCATGTAAGCTTTAAGATGCAATTGTCCAATGTCTTGTGTGTAGCATGGTTTTGGAATTCAGCCAAATATGAACAAGCAGTATTTTATGCCTAGAGAATATAACTGTTGAAACAACTGGAGACTTAACTAGGCTGTAATAAGGTATGATAAACATTATGTATTCAACTGTATATCCTAATGGTCCTACAGTGTTTTCCCAGATAATATATATTGTTAAATTCACATCTAGGTTTACTCTCAGTGTTATCAAATTTCTCCTTCTCACTAGCAAAATTCAGACTAACAATGTCAGTGTCAGCCTGTCACATTGCAGAAGGAAGTGAATCTGAAGTCCATCTTGTATGTTTTTGAGTGAATGGGTCAAATTGTAGAAGGGCAAGATTATCAGCACAAAGTATTAAGGTGGACATCAGAAAGCTCCATGAGTAAATCATTTGTGAGAGGTCGTACAGAAGGAAAAATACATATTGGGAGTTATTCAAGAGTGAAGCCATTGTTAAAAATAGACTAAGGGCTCTGGCAGTTAATATAGAGGAATAAGGATGTGAGTGTTGGGGGTGTAACTAGTAGACTAAAAGTGTACCATCCACCCTATACAACAACAAAAGAGAATGGCAGACTGGATTACAGAATAAAAGAGTAGAATACAAGGAGGAGGATAAAACTCAGGAAATTTGAACCAATCAGCATCAGACTGAGAGATTCTAAGGTCTATGTTAGAGAGGGAACGTGAGTTGATTTAGATCATGTGCTATGACATGTTCATTGAACTTGTGTAGGACTTTATTAGAAAGCCAAGGTGTCGGGATGCAGTCCAAGCCATCGCAGTGGTTGTCATTGATGTCTAGGTTAAAGACCATTATCCAACAGCAATCATGACACTACATGGTTTAGTTCAATCAGAAGGGTATGAATAAAAAGACAAAGCTGAAGTGGATCTTAAAAAGATTGAGTTACACTGTGCTGTCTAAGTGATTGAAGATGAGTTAGAAGTCTTGTAGCAAGTAAAGGCAGTAAAGTTATGAACTGGGTAAGAGAAGGTCACAAAGAAATATGAAAAATGATATGATGAAGAGGCAAATAAAAGAAGAACATGTGGCTACATAGGAGTGTGAGGCTAATAACCAAAACAAAAAAGCTAGGGTCTAAAAGAGGTGGAAAAGACAGTTTGTGACACTGGAGGAAGCACAGTATGAGAAAGCAAGCAAAAAAGGCAACAACAGTAGTAATGACAACAAATGTTTAAGCTGAAAGGACATTGACAGAGGTGGTCAAGAAAGTAAACAAGGGCTGTTTTGGCATTCAGCAGAAAGCAAGAAAGATGGGATTGAAGTGATGTGGCTCAGCAAAGATGTATAGGAAAGTATAGAAAACAAGGGAAAAACAGAACTACTGAATGAATACTATGTTTCAGTCTTCATAAATGCAATCAAAGGGAGCGATTTATCTCTCAACCTTTTAGAGCAAAAATTCTGGACAAAGCCTAAAATGATGGGGGACAAATAGGGACAGATTTTAAATATTGCTCTGACAAACTTAGAAAGTTGATAGAATAATAGGTTTTGCATTAGCATGAATTTTCTGGAGGATGTGGAGTCTTAAACTCAAATGTTTCTCATTATTTAATGACTTCAATCCTCAGCTATTTGCCAGAAAAGTACAGATTTTAGGAGGAACACACCAAAAATATGCGGCAAAAATCTGGACATTCTGCGAAAATCTGTACAGTTGAGAGGTATTCAACCATGCATGGAGTGAGACAGCAAAATAGAACAGTAGAAAGACATCATGTCAAAGAGGGAGGAGTTTCAAATGGAACTTTATCCCATTAGAAAAAGTAAAGCAAAATTAGCAGGTTATCTCAGAGCCCCAGTAAGTCTAGTTAATTTGTCCCAAGACCCCACATCAGAGATGTTCAACCGATCACTAATTAGTGCAACTGTACCACAGTGAAGACATCAGTTGTGGTATCCTTGTCTAATGGCCAACTCCATCACTACTACTATTGATATTTGAATGTGCAATGTAAACAGTAGGATTGGGTTTGACTACCACCACTGGTATCTGTAAAGCACAAAAACCAACTGTCTTTAAAGTTATTGGGTAGATTTACACTGCTACCTTGGGCAATACCAAAGACCTGCATCAACCCAATAAGTTCCACACAGCCCAGCTGCAGATCAGCGTTACAATAATTGACTCTACAGAATTCTACCCATTACAGGTCAAGCATAATGCCTTTCAGTGCAACCCTACCAAAAGTAATTGGAGCTTGACCAGAAATATTTTGAATACACAGATGTACACTCATATAATATTTTAGCATGAGGGTAAATGATGACTCATCAGCACTAGCTTCCTCTAACCAACCCTTTGAAGTACATTGTCTCTAGTTTGTCAAAACCAATAAGCCAGGAATACCTCTTTCTGTTTATTCTTAAAATAAATCACTGCAAAAAATGTTTTTATCATAGTAATTAGCTCAAAATAGTCACCAATCTAAGGGAGGATACAAAATAGTTCAGAACACAGAATAAAACCAAAATCCCTTGCCAATAAATAAACATTCAGACACAAAGATTTATGTTTGCATAATAAAGATATTAATTTCAACCATTCTTTTACAAACAGAGATATAGCAATGACAGGCATACACTTGAAAGTAAAAAGAAAACATTTACAGGGAATGGTCTGAAGAATCTATATAACATTTAAACTGAAATCTGTCTGCTTCTGGATAGCCATACATGCCACCCCTTCTAACTCTAGTTTTTAAACCCAAATGACCAGGATTAGCAGACAAGCTTTTTAGGTCACAAAACAGGAATTCTTGTCTCTGAATTTATAAGATTTATTTCATGTTGTCATAACTATAATTAAAAGGAAGAAAAGTAAGTTGCAGTAAACCAGGGTCCAAATAAGAAAACCATCATGTGACATTATGATATAATTAATGCAGCAACATTCAAGTAGCAGACTCTGCAATACTACATACATTTGTGATGTACATTCTACTTTAAACATGTGTTTTAAAATTTACACATCCACTAAAAGTACAAATACAATGCAGCCAGTTTTCTTTTGGAATTAAACATGTTTTTGCACACATTTTTTAGTCTGACATGACTCCAATACAAGCAATCTATTTTTATGCATTTTCTTTCTAAACTCATATAGCTTTCTTTCTGCTTATTACAACCTCTTTCATATATTTCCTTCCTGGTCAATACTCAGAGAAGATTTGATGAAAGACCTACAATAAATGAAGCATGAGGTGAAACATGTTTCATGTATTTCTCAACTGGTTTCTTGTTTAGAACATTACTCTTAAGTTTTTAGTAATGGAATAGAAAACATTTGTCATTGTTGCCTGCTATTTTTTGCCCTGGGAGGTAATCCCTTTATTTTCATTATATTATCCATTGGATCCATGTGTATATATAGTGATCCAACAGCTGAGTACACTTTGGCTTTATCTAATGACTTAACAGCATTCTGACATCACTCACAAGCTTTGCAGTACCTTGTCACCTCCTTTGCAATGCCTGGCCAATAAACATTTTATATAAGCTTCCTTTTTGAATGTTTTATGCTTATATGGCTTGAAAACGTAATAGCCTGGTTTAAGGATATAAGTGCCTGAAAACAGATAATAAGGATCACAGACTGCTTCATTACTTCTCCCTACATCCTTTCTTTAGAATTCCACTTTCTATAATACAAACCTTTTTTTGAAGTATACAAACTATCTCTGTCATTGAAGGTTGGGTACCTCCTTGGCTATATCCCTCAATAATTGAAAACTGACATACAAATAATGTGCACCCCTCAACATTTTCTTCACAGTCCTCTCCAATTATTCTTCTAATAGAATGCCAGTGCTTTTCATCAAGTATCTCAGGTTTAGACTCACTGCTATCTATGATGTATTTTAGTGATGTTACTACTTCCATGAGAAATGCAGTCCCTTTTGGCAGCAATCTTTCTAGTTCAGATGTTTTGCTATGTAGCTCTTTTTTAGAGTGACCACATTACCAGCCTTTTTTGGAGATGTTGCCACTAGTTGGTCCTCACCTCAGTAACCTTTGAGTTTCAGTGCCTCCAATCCTGCTTGCATGCAACTACATGTATACACTGTACTGTATTATCAATGGCATTATTAAAACATCTGATGGAGATGCCATCAAACACTGCTACCTGCTTATATCCTTATTCCCCTTCTCAGTTCAAATCTGCCCTTGCTGATGGTGCTTGAAAAAAGGTACTCCTTCATTGCTCTTAACGGGAGTGGACTGCCCAGGCAGGTACCATTTCTCTTTAAAAAATGCAGGATAAACAACATGTATATCTCATGCAGAATCTCTCTTAGCGACAGTTTCTATGGATAGATACAGGTCTTTATAATAATGTCAGAAAAATATGTATTAATATATGTATTACTAATGCGCTTAGTGCATTTAGAGCTTGAAAAGGGTTAACACATGTATTCTATTTTACACTGCATAAATCTGTACAAATTGTAGAAGCTTTTTGACCTTGTATTGTCATGAAATATGCGCAGCTAAAATCTTTGCTTATGCCTTGGAAATTTACTGAGAAGCAAATGATTTCTGCTTGTGTCAGAAAAATAATGAATAGAACAATACCACTTATATAAATGTTATGAAACTTAGACAAGGAGTTCTGCTTGTGCTGTGAGAAAATACACAGTTGCAGAAGCTATAGATAATTAGAACAAAGACTGCTTGAAAATATGAACTGCAATCAGCATTTGCTTGTGTCTGAGCTAGAAAAGTACCTTGAAATGTAACACATGCATTAGAATTATACAATAGAAGCTTGTAATGGGTTAGTACCCACCAAGGCCAGGTTGTTTTTCTCAAAATGTTTCTTACAAATCTAGTCATGTCAGCAGAAAATCTGAGTAACATCTGCTAAAGAACAATACTGAATGTTGCATTTGATTACATCAGCTATAGAAGGCCATGTCTTGTAAAACAGTATAAGAATAGCATACTTCCTGTTAGTAGTTAGGCAAAATCTTGTTTTTGCATGTTTTTGTCTCCTTGCTGCAAGTTATTAAATGTGCCTTAACTGAACCTTATGCGTATTGGTCTTTGAAGTTTTTTCCTTTGACAGATTGGTCCTTCAGACCAGAAACCCTCACTTCGTCTCGGATCAGACAGGCCAGGTGGCTTGAAACTGTATGGGGAAGAAACCACATCGGTTCTTCTTATTTGAAAAGCCCTCCAACTGAATTGTTGTACAAAAGAGGCCAGCCACTTTCTGATCTGCGACTGAAGGATGGGTTTACACAAACCAGGTGATCAATCACGAAGGCTCAGGTAAGGTGAATCTACCTTTTTTTCTGTTTTAGATCAGGGACTAGATTTGTATTGTTTTGTTGAGACTTTGTTTTTACTAGTCAGGGACAAAAAGATTACTGTCTTGTCATAGATCAGGGAAACAGAGCAGGTAGGCAGTCATTCTGAAGAGACTATAACAAAATCCGTGGTACCACGTTAAAAATAAGGAGTTATGTAATGATTAAAAGAGTAGAACAAAATGGGTAATAATTGCACAAAAAGATCCCAAAATCCGCCGTTAACCGAAGACGCGAAATACATGCAGTCACAGCATGATGATAATATTAAATACTATTCAAAATGGGTTAATAAGTATGAATTTGACGGTAAATTAGAAAAATCCTTGCTTATCAAACTTGTCAAACAGCTTAAAACCGATTCTAAAGGTCGGGTAAAAAAGCAACGTCAATTAGGAATTCCTCAGGTACACAGGTGGATTGAGGAAGTAAACCGTAGGGAACAAAAGAATAATAATTCAAAAGCAATGTTTTTGGATAAGGAGGACAATACCTTAGTAATAGCATCAGCCCCTCTGCCTCCCTTACCAGAATATGAAGCAAGTGAACAAGTTAGTCCACCCCCACGATATCCTGCTGTCACTGTAAATAGAGATACTACAAAAGTGAAACCGTTTATTAGAGATCCCGTCGAGACCAGGTCTCGAACACGGGCAGGTAATTCAAAAGGGGACATTGAGCTATATCAAATGGGTAGGAATTCACGATCTATGAGTAAAGAAGAAATATGTCCGCTTATAGAAGTGCCTAATCCTTAGGCAGGGCAAGAAGGTCAGGACCCAACTATTCTAGTGTATAGACCCTGGACTCCGGAAGACATCCGGAAAGCCACTGAGGGAATTCCCCATCCAAAAGTTAATTTCAGAAAGTTCTTAGAAGATTTGCAAGGAATGAGGCTAAGTTATAATTTAAACAGAGAAGAGGTAGAAAAAGTAGTCAGACAAATTGTGGGACCAGATTGGCATATGATTAGTGGCGACTGGAATCCCTGTGACACTGCACACAGGCCCCTCCCACATAGCATCGCAGAGCTAGACAACAGAGTGAAAGGTCTTGCAGACCGTATCTCTGAGAAATAGAAGCCTAGGGCAGAATGGACTTGCATTAATCAATGCATCCAACAAGAAGGTGAAACTGTTGACAGATATTATGCCAGACTGTTAGAATGTTTTAATAACCATTGTGGAATGCAGCTTCCTGAAGATCAGACACAAGATTCCCCATATGAGCAGCAGTTAAAGAATGCATTTTTGAAAGGCAGTATTGCACCCATAAGCAGTTTTATTACAAAGCACATGGTAGATCATCGTACAAGCAGATTACAGTCATTACTTGAATATGCTAGGCATGCCGAAAGGCATTTTAATAGCAAAAAAAAAAAAAGAAAGCCCAAGTATTTCCTGTAGAAGATGGAGCAGATGTTTATGTAGTACAGTCCAGGAAAAAGGGCAAAAGAAATGCCCAGGGAAACAAACAATCTGATCAGCGATCAGAGGACTTTGAAGAGTGAAAGAAAAGGGGTGAATGTTTTAAATGCAGTTAAAAGGGACACTTGGCAAGAGATTGCAAGAAAAACAAGAAGGCAACCACGGAAGACAAGGAGGGTGAGGACTGACTATATGATAGTCAGGAATCACTAGAAAGGGATAGCAGAGATATGACAAATGAAAATGTGATAGAGGGAGTAGAGGGTGTGACAGAAGAAATAGAGGAAGTGCTGGAAGTTACGGATAGTGAAGAAAATGAAATATTGGATTTAGCTTTATTGAGCTTAGAGCTCTATTTAGCAGACATGAAACTGGAAGTTACACTCCTGGTAGAAGGGAGGGAAGTCAGATTCTTGTGTGACTCAGGGGCATCATGGACCCTGATACCTCCCTCCAAACTGCCAGAGAATTCAGAGTCATCTGATTACATATTAGTGAAAGCAGCTAATGGAAAGCTGTATCGGGAGCCCCTCTCCCATAATAATGCAATAACTGATCCTGTTTCAGGATTTACCCAGAAAAGCAAAATTGTTTCTGCAAAATGCCTAGTAAATCTCTTGGGCAGAGACCTTATGCAGCTATTTGGTATAGCAGTAGTTCCGACTACGCAGGGTATGGAAGCACAGTGACAAATTGATACCTTTGCAGTGCAATCGGAGGGTGAAATGTTTTATTGGTACAGCCAGGACTTGGTTACGACTGGTCCAGGGGCAGTAACCGAAGAGTTGATGAATGTAGCCATCAGCAAGTTCCCCTCCCTTGACATTGATAAGCAGCATTTGTTACACTGTACTCTGTATTATTGTAACACACCAGGACCTGATAAGGAATATGAGCAAGAATTGTTTAGAAATCATGCAAACAGATTGATATTACGTAATCTGTACTGGGACACAGAAGGGAACAGTGTAGCTAGCTGTTCATTGCCCCAGGAATTCTTTGCACTTTATAAATCTAATCGATTACCACATGTTAGCTTAACTAAGGACAAGAATGCAAAATGGGTAGACTTAGGAGAAAAAGTCATGAGATGGGAAAAACAGACAGAGTTAGAACTGTCAGAACAGGGAATACAAATGCAGAAGTTGAATTGGATAACTCAGACTCACCCAGCTGTACACTTGCAGTCTAGCAAGGACAGCTGATTAGCACTCCTATTGAAGGAGGAAGAGAATGCCTTACAGAATATACCAGAAACTCTTTGGTCAACAGGAAAGTCAGATGTAGGACTTATTCGTACAGCGGGACCAGTTACTATTACGCTAAAGTCAGCATTTAGACCACAGAAAAGACAGTATCCCTTAAGAAAAGATGCAGAGGTAGGAATCAAACCTATTATAGCAGCTTTACTTAAGGAAGGGGAGCTGGTGGAATCTCCTGATTCACCATGTAACACACCCTTATTTCCTGTTAAGAAAGCAAATGGAGAATGGCGTATGGTCCAAGATTTACAAGCTGTAAATGATGCAGTAATACCAAGGGCACCTACGGTGCCAGACCCACACACCCTGTTGAATGATTTAAAACCTCAACAGAAATATTTTTCTGTGGTAGATATCAGCAATGCGTTCTTCTCGATACCGATACACCCTGACAGCCAGTATTGATTTGCATTCACATTTCAGGGGAAAAGGCATACATATACGCGACTACCACAGGGATATTGTGAAAGTCCGACAATATTCTCACAAGAAATGGCAAGCAACTTGGCGGGATTTACCTCACCGAGAGGTAGTCAGATTTTACTTTATGTTGATGATATCCTGCTGGCAGCACCCACCCAGCAAGATTGTAAAGAAGATACCATAGCGCTATTACAATTTTTAGCCACTGAAGGACATAAAGTAAACAAAAATAAACTGCAGCTTTGGAAAAAACAAGTTAAATCCCTAGGATATGTAATATCCAAGGAGGGTAGGACATTAGATGAGGACAGAAAAATAGTGATTTTACAAGCACCAAAACCCACTACAAAGAAGGAAATTATGTCCTTCCTGGGTATGACTAATTTTTGTCAGAGCTGGATTCCAAACTATGCCTTGGAATCTGCACTGCTGACTAACCTGATTTATAAAAAGCCTATGGCAGCACAGGATTTGTTACAATGGACACCAGAAGCAGAATCTGCTTTCTGCAAACTGAAACAGTTAATAGTGTCCTCATTAGTTTTGGCATTACCAAACTATCATAAACGTTTTTTACAAACTGTAGATTGTAAGCAAGGTTATATGACATCAGTGTTAACACAGCAGCATGGGGACAAGCAACGCCCTATTGCTTATTATTCATCACAACTGGACCCAGTGGCACGGTCTTTACCTCACTGTGTACAAGCAGTAGTTGCAGCTGCAATGGCAGTACAGGCTTCGGCCTCAGTAGTTTTGTTCCACCCTCTCACATTGAGAGTGCCTCATGCAGTCGCGATTATTTTACTGCAAGAGAAGGTAGCATATCTTTCCCCTGCTAGGCATCTTTCCTGTATGACTATATTGTTGAGCCAACCTTATATGACAATTGAATGATGTATGACTTTGAACCCTTCTACCTTGCTCCCAACCCCTACAGATGGCACACCACACAGCTGCCTGCAGGTGATTGAGCAAAAGACACTGCCTAGAAAAGATCTCACGGATGTCCCCTTGGATGATGCCGAGGTGACATACTACGTGGATAGCTCATGCAAAAGGGGTCCTGCAGGACAGAACCTAGTAGGATATGCAGTAGTTTCTGATACTGACATAGAAGCGAAATCTTTACCACACAATTTATCTGCACAGGCAGCAGAATTGATTGCCTTGACACAGGCATGTACCTTAGCAAAGGGTAAATGTGTGAACATTTTTACTGACAGTCAGTATGCTTTTTCTACTGTACATGTTTTTGCGCAACAGTGGAAAAATCGAGGAATGATAACATCTACTGTCAAACCAATCAATCATGCACAGTTTATTTTAGATCTTTTAGAATCTATTCAGTTACCTCAGAAAGTAGCTATTTGTAAATGCACAGCTCATACCAAGCAACAGGATAGGATTTCAAAAGGTAATGCGAGAGCTGATACAGCTGCAAAGCAGGCAGCTTCAGAAGTATTTCTTTTGAATGAGGAATTACAACCCTCTGAGATTTTAGATGTAGAAATGTTAAAGACAATGCAGACACTTACTATGCAAGCTGAAAAACAAAGATGGGTAAAACAAGGAGCAATTCTTGAAAAGGGGCTGTACATCTCTAAAGAAGGGAAACCGATATTGCCATCTAATTTGTTTAGATATGCAGCTTTGTTGAGCCATGGGCAGTGCCATGTCTCAACAGGGGGGATGGTACAGTTGGTGAACCAAGTGTTCACGACATGCGGATTCTTAAACTACTCTAATAAATTTTGTTCGATGTGTCACGTTTGTAATAAACATCATGCACAAGGGGCATTAAAGCCCAATCAAGGGAGTTTCCCTACACCACCGTATCCATTTCAAAATATCTGTATGGATTTTATAGAATTGAACAAATGTGAAAATAAGTATTGTCTTGTCATTGTAGATATGTTTTCCAGATGGGTGGAAGCCTTTCCGACTAAAAATCCAGATGCGGCAACCATGGCGAAAATTCTCGTTAAAGAAATCATTTCTATATTCGGCATTCCGGAAAGGATCTACAGTGACAATGGCACACACTTCGTAAACCAGACCATACAACAGTTAAGTAAACATTTTGGTATTTCTTTAAAAAAATCATTGTGCATACCACCCACAATCTGCAGGGCTAGTAGAGAGGCATAATGGGATTTTAAAGAGTAAGCTAAGGAAGTTAATAGTAGACACACAGAGGAATTGGGTGTACTGTCTGCCCCTGGCACTGTTGAGCATGAGAACTGTTCCAAATGCAAAAGGATTGACTCCTTTTGAAAAGCTATTTGGAAGGGCTTATTATATACCTCAGTGGAAACCTCTCATACCCGCAGACCAGGAAGCCGACTGTACACTCGCAGAGTACATGAGAAATCTGTTAAATTCTAGACATCTGTTGCAGTCAAATTCTGTTTCAAATAAAGAACAAACCAGACCATCAGAAGTGGCAGTGGTCCCAGGTACCTGGATCTGGGTGAAGACAGTAAAGAAAAAGAATTGGGCATCACCAAAGTGGGAAGGTCCATATCAAGTGCTCCTGTCAACAGCCACTGCAGTCAAGATAGCAGAGTGCACCTCCTGGATCCACCTGACACACTGCAAATTAGTTAAAAACTTTGAACTGGACAAAAATCTTGTCACATGCCAAGAGTAAAAATGATAGAGTCCAGAAGAAACAGGAATGCAGAACTAGTGACAATAATCTTTTTGCTGTGGCCTTTCCTTTTCCCAGCCACATAGACTGAACTGAATAAACGTGAAGTGTTACTCATAGACTGGCATCCAAACTTTAACACTTACCAGGCAATTAAATATGTGTATGCTAAGACTTTCAGTGTTTCGAATTGCTGGATTTGCACACCTTTGCCGACAGCATACGGGGGGTTATTAATGGCTATGGTCCCCCTAGGGGTCAATGAGACTTGGGAAAACTTGATTTATGATACCTCAACCATTACATCACAAGATAAAATAGCATTGCACTTGTCTGTTCCACAAAAGGGAACTGTGTGTTTTTATAAAAATGATACTGTTCAGGTGGGTTGGAGCAATTGCAATGTGACTGTTCCTTATAAATGTTACACTAAAAGTAACAATGCAGATTTTTATTGTAATACAAACTATGATTCATTTCTTGGATTGATGCACAAAACACTTGATGAAGTAAAACATAATTCTGTTCTTTATAAACAACTGTCTATAATTGATAGAAAAATGTTTCATGGAGGGCAAGTGTATATTCACAGTAAGGTTACTACTAAAGTAGAGGACTGTTATTTTGTGTGTGGCAGAAAGGCATACAAATGGTTACCTGAGAATTGGTCCGGCAGTTGTTTTTTGGGTTACCTGGTTCCAGCCATACGACACACTGCAGTTTTGCCTCGAGGAAAAATTCGAAATGTCCGAGAGGTCGTCAAGAAACCTGTAAATCCAGTGTGACAAATCGATGCGAATTGGAAAAACCATCATTCTATAGGCAATGGACTGACACATATGGACTTGAATGAAAGTGTTATATCATGGGCAGGCATATTATCAGCATATGGAGCAGTGAAATTGATCTGGGAGCTGAGAAAACTGTCTAAACTTCGCGAAGTAATGAGCAACGCAACTTTTTACGGTCTCGAATTGGTGACTGATGAACTGAATGCCATGAGAACTGTAGTGCTTCAAAACTGCATAGCTCTCGACTTCACCCTAGCGGCGAGAGGTGATACTTGTGCTTTAATCCAGGAAGAGTGCTGTTCGTATATTCCTGACCATAAACACAAGATAGACAATCATCTTAAGGTAATTCAGCAAGTGTCGGCCATGACCAAACCAGGCCCAAACCCACTGACGGACTTTTCCAGAAATGGTTTAGGGGGTGGGGTACCATCCTAATGAACATCCTGATTGCCATTTGTGTAGGAATGCTCCTACTGGGAGTATGTGTTTGTTGTGGCATCCCTGCATGAAAAGACTGATTAAAGACTTTATAGACATGTCAATTTCTGAAACCTTATATCAAAGTACTGAGTTTGAAGAACTGTTAAAAGATTGAAAATGCTTTCATAAGTTTAAACTGAATGACTCTCTTAACTGCAAATCCAAAGTGGAAGAGGTTAGGAGAAGAAAACAAACTGTTTATGCTTATTTTGAAAGTAGAATAAAAGTATTAAAAGGGGGGGATGTCAGAATAATATGTATTAATATATGTAATAGTAATGTGCTTAGTGCATTTAGAGCTTGAAAAGGGTTAACACATTTATTCTATTTTACACTGCATAAATCTGTACAAATTGCAGAAGCTTTCTGACCTTGTATTGTCATGAAATATACGCAGCTAAAATATTTGCGTATGCCTTGGAAATTTACTGCGAAGCAGATGATTTCTGCTTGTGTCAGGAACATAATGAATAGAACAATACCATTTGTATAAATGTTATGAAGCTTAGACAAGGAGTTCCGCTTGTGCTGTGAGAAAATACACAGCTGCAGAAGCTATAGATAATTAGAACAAAGACTGCTTAAAAATATGAACTGCAATCAGCATTTGCTTGTGTCTGAGCTAGAAAAGTACCTTGAAATGTAACACATGCATTAGAATTATACAATAGAAGCTTATAATGGGTTAGTGCCCACCAAGGCCAGGTTGTTTTTCTCAGAAAGTTTCTCACAAATCTAGTCATGTCAGCAGAAAATCTGAGTAACATCTGCTGTAGAACAATACTGAAAGTTGTATTTGATTATGTCAGCTATAGAAGGCCATGTCTTGTAAAACAGTATAAGAATAGCATACTTCTTGTTAGTAGTTAGGCAAAATCTTGTATTTGCATGTTTTTGTCTCCTTGCTGCAAGTTATTAAATGTGCCTTAACTGAACCTTACGTGTATTGGTCTTTGAAGTTTTTTTACTTTGACAAATAATCTGAAACATTTGCAGTTTCAAGGCAGACTGTCTCTACTGTGCAGCTACTTTCATTAGTTCCCTTACATGGATTTTGTTCCTCAACCTATCACTGTTGGCTTTTGTATTCTATGTGTCACATCTAGTTTGTGCAAACAGTTTGCTTCAAAGCCTTGTTACTTACATGAGACAATGTTTTCCTCATTTGCTTGTGTGACCTGCTCTGTAAATTTAGACTATATCCATGGGTTCACTTATATCCATGTTTGGTTCTGAGTACCCATTCTAAAGCAGGTGTGCCCAACTGACTAGAAAGAGACCACTTTTTTCTCCATTTCCGCAGAAGCGATAGACTTGCAATCAGATTGCCATGCCCGAAGGCAATGTGCTTAATGTTTGCTCCCATTTTAAAAGGTCTCCTAGCATTTCAAATGTAGAGGTTTAACATATTCTGAATAACCTGTGAAAGCAAATATTATCATTTAAACTGTCATCTGTCTTTCTTCTCTGCTCTCTGGATTTCTTTCTTTGAGCTTTGGGAATCAGATTAAAGCCTTCATATAAACAGTGTTTATCATAATTCACACTCCACACTACATATCCTTAATCAGTTCTTAAACCAGGCCTGTTGTTATAAAATATATGCTAATTATTTCTAAGAGAGGGGGAGAGATGATTTTCATCATTTAGCAATCTCTCAGTAATGTACAAAATGTTTGCTGCTTCAAGAAAAGCTCTAGATTCAGGTAAGGTTCATACCTCTCAACCACACGTCATTTAGCAAAGTTCTCCAGTTTTAGCCTTGGAAAATGTATTTGCTCTAGTACTCTAATTTAATCATAGATAGCACTTATTTCTACTCTGTCATTGGCTTAATTGTACAAACAGTGAAAAAGAGACTTGTTGGAGCTCATTACAAGCTAATAACAGAGACAGCTCAGTGGCTAGCAGTGCCTTCAAAAAGTTAGGTATCAGCATGCTTGTATCAGTAACACAACAAGCTGTTATTGAACTGAAATTCAAGTTCACTCAAGTTGCCTTTGTTGTAAATAAGGACTGTGACTGACTCTGTATCTTTTTAAAATAATGTGTCAAGAAGAGGATAATAAATTTAGGAGACAGAAGAGACTGCAGAATGAGCTGGCCAACAGCTTTGTGGTCCAGTCTCTGTCCAAGTTTGGATGAATAAAAAAAAAAAAAAAACGAGTTTGGATTAGGACCAATGGGTGTTCACCAGAGGTATTGCATCTTCCTGTCTTGATGTTCCTTTTAACTTGCTAGCTATTTTTTTTTTTTTGGGGGGGGCTGCATTTTGTGGCCTGCTAAGCACTGCCACTAGCTTTGACTGCAGAGACATCCATTGTTCAGATTACAAGATCAGGCACTTTTTTTCCTGTCAAATAAAATAAACCTTAAACTGAACTGATACACTCAGTGCAGTATTACATTGCATTTCCAGAATAGTTTTACTTTAGAAAAAATTAAGTGACAAAAACCATTAAAGTAAAGCTGTTTTATATTTGTTTATGTCATATGATAATTACTGCTAACAGAAAATTTAAGAAGCAAACAACCAGAAGCAATATCCATTCATTGACTGTTCACTGAAGCTTTAATACAGTGTTTACTATATAGATGATTTATTTAACACCCTTATTTATGCTTTATGTTCTTGTGTGTTTGAATAGTCTGTATACCCTACTGTCTTTAAAGTGTGCATTAAATATGATTTATATATTTGACATTTGTAAGGGCAAACTTGTATTTAGTTTGGACTAAGTATACTATTAATAGCTTAGCAGATGAAAAACAAAAGGCATGGTGAAGTGAAAGGCTGTCTAACAGAATGTCAGTTAGAAAAAGTTAAGGGACCCTGGTTTACTGTGAATAACTAAGACAATGCTATATGTTTCCTATGTTTCACATGTAAAACAGATTTTTTTTTTTCATTTACTAAGTGAATAGTGCCTCCAATAAAAAGAAAAAAACTGCTTTTCATCATTAAAACAAAAAGAAAAAACTTGACACAAAATGAGACGCAGGAAATAATTTAGCACTTTCTTTCTTTTATTGACCAAGAACTTCTTCAAAATTATTTTAAAAAGAAAACAACTTCATGTTATAAATCATTTTAAGAACACATGACCACAGTAAGTTGACATAATTTTTAATCTCTTAAAAATATACAAATAATAAATTCAATTGAAAGTGACAAAAACTGAAAAAGTTTCATTCAAACTGAAAAGCCTTTAATTTAGAATCTATGGTTAATGTTAAATTGTTGTGCCTTGTCTGTTTTTATTAAAATTTGCTATTTAAGTTCCTTTCCTTACTTTCAGATCATTTTTAAATCATTCCCTCCTAGTTTATGTAATACATTAAAATTAGTCTAAGACAGTTGTAAAAAAGATTTCTGAAAGGTTCTGAGCAGTAAACCTGTGAATGTTTGATAAAATATTGACATAAAAGCAAAACAAGCTTTGAAAGAGTTATTCATTTAATAATGTTAGATATATGAAGGCAGATAAAAGTAGAACAATTCTATTAATGGCCAATAGTAAGTATACATAAAAAAATCAGAAAACATTTGTCTGATGATCATTTGTTATAAAGATGCTTTGCTGACATACATAAATCACTGTTATAAAAATATTGATGACTGTTTGTTAAATCATTTGAATAAAAGCTTCATGGATTTTAAAATTTATAATATTTTTGAGAGCAGAACAACAAAAGAGCAGAGCATCAAAAGACTTTCCCCGGGATTCATTAAACCCTACACGGAGTGTAGGAATAGTGCAGCAGCTGCTACACAAAATATGGCCACCGAGCGATTCAGCAAACAGCTGATCTGACATGCACGAGCTTGGCAGCACTATTCCTGCATGGACAACACTGCCTAATGCTAATTACCTCATTTGTTGGTGAAAACCATGCAAATGAAGTGAATTAGCGATTCAGCAAGCAGGCAGGTGTCTGCAGAAATAGTGTAAGAAGCAAAAATGTGTTCAGTTACTAGCTGAACACATTTCTGCAAATTAGAAAACTGAGGCTTGACAGCTTGTAATAAACCATGTATTATATCTAGTAGGCATACCGGCATGATAAATACTTTCAATTTTTTAAAATAAAACTTTTATTTTTGGGGGGCATAGGGCACTGATGTGCAAACAGGATTATGCCAAAAAAATGAAAAATCAATTTTTACAGAAATCTGCATTTTGCCATTACAGTCAATGGCATGCACAATGAAAAAATACCAGGGAATAGTGGTTGCTAAGGGGAAAGGTCCAGTATAAGTGTGGTAACTATGGAGTAAGGCAGTGGTGTATGCAAATGAGGGGATTTATACTGAATCACAATTTTTTTCTAAGTGTCAGACTGCACCTAACCTTGTAGGTGCTATAACACCACCATGTAGACAGGAGGAGCAGCTAACATGAAAAGGAGGTGTGTCATGCTTGCTGTAAGCACATTGGAGCTCAGTGGCCCGTGTTTGCCCTTAGCTAAGCACAGCTAAGGAAGGGGGTGTGTCTGAGGCTGTATTGTCTTATTCCATGACATGCAGAGTGTGCTTGCATCCAGGGAGGGCCAGTTCTGCTTAAAACTATTTACTTTAGCTAAATGGGTGTGGGTGGCATGCACCAGGCCTAAAAAAAAATAAATAAATAAAAACAGAAATAGCAGAACTGTTTACAAATGAGCACCAGGTATGTGCGGTGTGCATTGGGGTTTAAACGGGGAGGAAATGGGAGGGGGAAACAGCAGATGGAAGGCAATCAAGAAGAACTACCATAGCTGGCAGGTGGAATGTATCACAATCAGCCAGTTACACAGGCAGCAGGCCAGCATACTACTATAAACTATGCTAACACCTTTCAGTCTGTTTTTTCCCACAAACTCTACACCACTGGTGTACACATTTGGGGGAATTTTAAACTGACAAAACTAACAAAAAATGTTAGGGGCTGCTGTTGCTCTGATCTATCAGTATGTGCTAGAGACTGAGGGTGGTAAGGAGGATAATGTTGACTACCAACCCAGACCGAGGAGGAGGAGAAGAGTGTTCAGACCCAGGGTAAACTACCAGGGGCTACATGATCTGGAGATAGTAGAGCACTACAGGGTGGACAGGGACATACTTCAGCAACTTGTTGAGATGTGCCGGCCTCGCCTCAGACCCAGAACCAACAGACAGGAACCCATCCCAGTGGATACCAAGGTATGTGTAGCCTTAACAATACTAGCTACAGGTACTTTCTAAAGACCAACTGGAGATGTCATGGGGGTCTCACAGGTATCAACATCCAGGATACTCCACTAGTTCCTGGATGCCATGCGACCACATGCCGCTGACCACATTTACTTCCCTAGCACCCGCAAGGAGATGACCAGCAATATGCGTCTCTTCCACTGTGTAGCAGAATACCCGGAGGTACTGGTTGCCATAGACGGCATGCACATCCACATCAAAGCACCACCCAGTGACCAGGGAAGTGTACCTAAACTGCAAGGGGTTCCACTCCATCAACTGCCAGGTCGTGTGCGATTCCCAGGGTATTATTATGAATGTGTGTGCTGGCAGCCCTGAAAGGTATCATGACTCTCACATCTGGCATTCGTCACAGCTGTACCAGGTGTTTGCCAGTGGGGACATCCCATATGGCCATTTGGTGAGGGATGCTGGCTATGCACTGGATCCGTGGATGATGACACCCATCAGAAATGCACACACACCCACACAAGAATGCCATAATGAGGCACATGCACAAACCAGGATCGTTATAGAGCATGCCTTTAGGATGTTCAAGTCATGGTTCTGCTGCCTTGACATATCTGGTGGAGCTTTGGAGTACTCTCCAGCCACGTGTGCACACATGTTCATAGTATGTGCCATGCTACACAATATGATTCTGTGGAAACAGCTGCAGCAGGAACAAAACAGGGAAGGGCCACACAGCCCCCCACCATTGCTAAGGTCTCCACAGGACAGAGGGACTTGGAGGAGGAACATCCTGTGCCTGCCCCTGTAGGCAGATGGAGACATGCCCAGTATGCCCTGTCCTTGGTAAAGAGGCAACGCATAGCACATACAGTGACATAGTAGGGCCCGAGGGACTGATCTCTATCTCTGACTCACAATGGATGCCAAACGTCACACCACCTATACCTTACCATGTATAGGCAGTGTGCTGCATGCATCTGACATAGTCAGCCCTCAAGGACCATCCTCACAACAGCCTCAGGCACAAGGTAAGTCAGTCCCCTTAACAAAATAAATGAATGGAGTGGAATGTTCTGATAGCATATCTATGGCATTGATTCAAGCATGCGAGGGAATGGGGTGGCTTACTGGGATAGCAGCAGACGACTGACAGCTCTGTGGGACAGCAGGAAGTGTATCCCCAGGACTGAACTACCCACACTATGCAGTACCACCCTAGTTGACAAATACTACTGCAACATATGTGGTGAGCCAAATAACTGGGGGGTCATAGGTCACATGCATGGATGTCAAAGTGGGTGTCCCATACTCACCCCCAGCCTCACCCAGCAGATCAGCTGCAGAAAACAATTCAGAAATGTCTGGCAAAGGCCCCCACATGGCGACATCCATGAAATCCCCACCTACAGACTTTTACACAGTGATATCACAGCAGGTCTGGCAGTGGCAATATGGATTTGAAAGGTAAGAGGTTTGAAACTACAAATGTTTATACCAGAACAATCTGACCTGTGGTTGATACTGTTATCCTGTAGTCTCAAAGATATGGCACACCACTATGCTAAATGGGACCAAAATGCTATCTAAATATCAGCACAGTCTCTGCAAATGTGTATTGTATAAAGATGTGTCACCCCCTCCCCATAGTCCCATACTATACCAACTAGAGTGATTGCTCAACACAAACAGAAAGCAATTGTCAGTAACACCCACAGTCAACTTACTGGTACCATCCCAGGGTTGTCCACTGCCAGCAGCCTGGGAACATATGATCATCAGAATGCACTGCCTTGCTACAGATGGCCTGCATCTGTCACACCTGACCTACAGGCCTATGGCAAATGCCCATGCCTCACCCACAGTACCCTGTTAGGGAGTGTCATGGGGTTCATAACACCAACATAACTCAGTCTACAAAATGCAAAGAAAGGCCATGTTACTAACTGCTAGGAGAAAACCTGCCAGTGTCAGAGAGCCAGAAATCTGGACAAAGCCATAAAAATGGGGTGAAAAAGGTTCAAAGCGAAGGGCACCTTTGAAATACTGCTCTAGTAATGTTATAAAGTTGATGGAATGATTGTAGTAGCATGGAATGTCTGATGTGTATGAAGTCTGAAACTGCAATGTCAACTGTCAGTAATATCTGGCTTCAACCCTGAGTGACTTGACTTGGAAAACACTTTTCTTTGTAAACCACACTTGTTTGGGTAACCAACAAGATATTATTAGTCATGGATGTATACATTCTGTGATACTCTGTACAGTCTACAGGCAGGGCTAGGAGTCTAAACATGGGAATGTACTCATTGCAGGCAGTCCTAACCCTGGAAGACGGTGATATGTCTGCACCTACAGAACCCTGGCCCACAGCCATTGGGAGTAACACACCCTTCCCTGATCACTCATCCTATCCAACATCCTGACTCCAAAATGTGGCCATCAAAGCAAAATGAGGTGAGGCATACATATATGTGAGACAAACACACACCTCCGGGCTGGTCAAACAATGTGACACACACATGACCCATGAAGTGCAGTCAACCATTGAGAAGACCCCTATGCAAAGTACTGTAGCTATGGGAAAACATATCTGACCCAGGACACACACCCCCACAAATCTTAGCCCCTACAAATCTATTCAGAGTCTGCCTGCCACCCTGATCCTGTCTGACTTATATTACCCAACAATGGACTGTAAATTAGACCAGGCCAGAACTGAAATGCACAGAGATTCCACCATTTGAATATATCACCAAGGTGCTGGACCATTTCCACAGCATCAGCAGTCAGTTGCTTATAGGCACACCTCTCAACAGGCTGGATTGTGCAAGAATGCGTAACATTTGGCCCATAATCCTGGTGTGTACATCATCCATCCTGTATTCCTCTAATAAATCACTGTGATCTGAGGAGGTATATCACAAGGTACTGAAACAATACATGACAGTGTCAAATGGCATGTATGTCAGATGTCTGCTAAAACAAACCCTGTAACCCTAGCAATCCATACATTACTGAGAGAAATAGTCACAAACACCATATGGCTCATTGTCTACCCATTTTGATAGGCAGTCTCCAGATACCCTGCACCAACAAGATGAGAAGTATGGCTATAGCACAAACAAACTGGACTGGAGTGCAACGGTCCCTGGAATGGAGTTGCACATGTACTATAGAAGGTCACACTAGACATGCTCATACACTTAGAGAAATGTCAGTAGGATCTAGGAATGAACAGACCTTCCCCACCCAATGCATTTCCCATTGCCCTACTTAAACATCCTTTAGTTGTCTGTCACCATAGAAGTCCCTTTCATCAGATGTCAGCCCTATAAGATATATGGCGCGTGTGATAACTGCGTAACACTATAGTACAAATAACTAGTTTGGCAGGAGTTTTAATCTCAGTCCTGGCAAATGTAAAAGTGTGTGTGTGTGTGTGTGTGTGTGTGTGTGTGTGTGTGTGTGTGTGTGTGTGTGTGTGTGTGTGTGTGTGTGTGTGTGTGTGTGTGTGTGTGTGTTTTAGGTCCATTCAAACCCAGTACACTTCCACTTCCCCTACTTTAGCAGTCCTGCAGATACCAGTCACCTTAGAAGAACCTTTCTTCAGGCTTCATCCCCACAAGCTCTATGAAGCATTCAATAACTGCATAACACTATAGTACAAATAACTAGTTAGGTAGAAGTTCTACTCTCACTCCTAGCAAATATAAAAATGTGTGTGTTTACAAGTTAAAGCTTTTGGGTCAATTCAAACCCAGTACACTTACCCTACATAAGCAGTTCTGCAGATATCAGTCACCTTAAAAGTCCCTTTTGTCAGGCCTCAACCACATACGTTCTGTGGTGCATGTGATAGCTGCATAATGCTATAGCACAAACAACTTGTTTAGTAGGAGTTCTAGTCTTAGTCCTGGCAAATGTAAAAGTGTGTGTGTGTGTTTACAAGTTAAAGCTTTTGGGTCCATTCAAACTCAGTACACTTCCCTTACTTTAGCTGTCCTGCAGATATCAGTCACCTTACAAGTCCCTTTCACCAGGCCTCAGCCCCATAAGCTCTGTGACGTGTGCGATGACTGTGTAACACTATAATACAAATAACTAGTTAGGGAGGAGTTCTCATCTCAGTCCTGCCAAATATAAAAGTGTGTGTTTAAAAGTTTTTGGGTCCATTCAAACCCAGTACACTTCCCCTTTCCTTATTTTAGCAGTCCTGCAGATATCAGTCACCTTAAAAGTCCCTTTCATCGTATCTCTGCCCTATAAGCTCTGTGGTGTGTGTGATAACTGCATAACACTGTAGTACAAATAGCTTGTGAAGCAAGAGTTCTAATCTCAGTCTTGGCAAATGTAAAAGAGTGTGTGTGTTTACAAGTTAAAGTTTTTGCGTCCATTCAAACCCAATATACTTCCCCTTCCTCTACTTTAGCAGTCCTGCAGATATCAGTCACCTTATAAATCCCTTTCGTCAGGCCTCAGCCCTGTAAGCTCTGTGCTCTGGGTGATAACTGTGCAATACTATAGCACAAATAACTGGATAGGTAGGAGTTCTAATCCCAGTTCTGGCAAATCTGTGTGTGTATATGTGTAGTTTAAAGTATTTTGTAGCCTCTCTCACCCAGTAAATAACCCATTGCCATAATTTACAAGGGCCAGTGATGTTCCTCACCTTAGAAGTACCTTTGGACAACCTTCACCATATGAGATCCATGGAACATGTGATAAATGCGTAACACTGTAGTAGCAATAAATAAATAGGTAGGGGTTCTTATCTCAGTCCAAATGTGTGTGTGTTTGAACAGTATCCTATTTGTGGGGTGGGTGCTGTGTTTATTTATTTATTTATTTATTTATTTATTTATTTATTTATTTATTATTTATTTATTTATTTTCAGTTTGGTTACCGGGGAAGTCCACTGGGCCAAGAATTGCCCATTTTCAGTGAAGGCCCGGGGAGAAAAGCTCCATGAACAGTATAATACAATATAGGTTACAAAAATGCGAATAAAGGTTGCAAAGTGAGATACCATACTGTCACATAGTTATTGCACATGGCACAATGCTTATAGGGTTGTAGAGTGTCTGCAGGTCCATCTACAGTGGATGACAGGTATGGGCCTTGTTTGTGTTAGAACCATACCATTGCAGGGTGGGTTTTGCTACTTTTTTCTGTTGCCCACTTAGTACATATCCCAGTGTGCACATTACAAGGCCCATACTTGTCATCCACTGTAGATGGACCTGCAGACACTCTACAAGCTTATAAGCAATGTGTCATGTGCAATAACTATGTGACAGTATGGAATAGATAAAAGATAGGCCGCCCATCTAATCCTTGGATATCAATCCCCACTCAGGAATCATACACAAACACAGTCAGGTAGGCAGCCAGACCTACATCAATAGGTGGCCTGCAAACCGTCTCACAGATAGAACCTATAGTGTGAAAGCAGCGGACTCCATGTCAGACTGCTGAACAGTCACAAGTGGAGTCCCACAGGTTGTGGACCTGGGTTCCCTCATGTTTGGGATCCACACCTCTGAGGACCAGCCTAATATAAAGGCGCCCTGGCTAACAATGTTTGCAGATGACTACAAGGTGGGTGCTACTATTAACCCCCATGTGAGATTCACATCATTCACAAAGGACTCTCTGAGACCTATAACTGTTGTCAGAATCCTGGACATAAACTCAATGCCAGATGAATTGCCACCATCCCCTTTGGATATGACATGATTCCCATAAAGTAATACATTGATGGTAGTCCACTGAACACTGATGCTGGTATAATGGAACTGGGAACACAGGTTGACAGTGAGCTGTACGGTGACCACCACAGTGCCACTGTCTTCTGAACGTCCTTCCATGTGTCACTTCTCCTAACTCAGGGTGTTGAATCTGGGATGTAAATGGACAGTGTTTCCCTTTACATACCCCTCAGTAGGCCAAACAATGTGTACTATGGCCCGTTTGCCATGTACCCCACTGGACACCAGCAGCAACAGGCGAGGCTGCAAATGTACCTCACAAAGAGGATCTTAGGTACTACACACTTGCCCCATATGGACAGACTCCAACAACTGCAATGAATCTCTGTCTCATATTGGCTACTTAGGTGCGATCTCTGCCTGACATACACAGCCATGTCTGACCCAACCCTGTCAGGACTGCTACATCTGAGGACACCAATCTATCCACACAACATACCTCAGATGCCTCAACCCCATCCTCACAATCAACAGGACATGCTGGAGGGACAGGTTCACAACCCAGAGACTGGCCACCCCATGGAATAGATGCCACATACATGTCAAGCTGAGCACATCACTGACCCTCTTCAAGAGAAATCAGGAGGAGTGGATGGAGAATAGAATACACACCCTGGGGATCACTCCAGTGACTATATGCAGTAGATACACTGGGGAGTATCATCAAGTGGCATGATGCCAGTGTATTCCCATGGACTAGCCTTTTAAAGCCTCCATGTCCATTTGCCATGTACAAACCTATGACTCATTGCACCCATGGATCTCAGTATTACCAACTGTGTGTGTGTGTGTGTGTGTGTGTGTGTGTGTGTGTGTGTGTGTGTGTGTGTGTGTGTGTGTGTGTGTGTGTGTATTAGTGTGTCTGGAAGTGTTTGTGAGTGTGTAAACATGTGGATGAAGTAGTTGGTGGCCCATCTCACCCAGTACAACTACCACTGCCATACCTTACAAGTGCGGTAGATGTTATTCACTGTATAGGTACATTGGGACACTCCACAACCTATAAGCTCTGTGGTGTGTGCCATAACTGCATAACACTATAATACCAATAACCACATAGTTAGGGGTTGTAATATGAGTCCTGGAAAATGTGTGTGTGTGTGTGTGTGTGTGTGTGTGTGTGTGTGTGTGTGTGTGTGTGTGTGTGTGTGTATGTGTGTGTGTGCATGCACGAGCATGTGTATTATTGCATGAATTATTGTGTGCAAGTATGTATATGTCTAGGTTACACTATTTTGTGGCCTCTCTCACCAGTACATCACGTATTGTCATAATCTGCAATCCCTAGTGATTTCCCACACCTTAGAAGTACCTTTGGGCAAATGGCACCCCATAACCTCTGTGGCACAAGCAATAAATGCATACCAATGTAGTAATGATAAATAAATAGATATGTAGGAGTTCTGATTGTGTGTGTGTGTGTGTGTGTGTGTGTGTGTGTGTGTGTGTGTGTGTGTGTGTGTGACATCCATTACATGGGCATGGATTCATAGTACACATTCCTAAGTCTACTGTATGAGGTCCACTGTTCACATCAACTGTAGTGGTATCTATAGACACTCTTCAGCCCTATAAGCCCTGTGCAACAGTATAGAATATTATGGTACAAATAACATAGGTTGGTCTGCTAATGTCAGTACTGGCAAGTGTGTGTGTGTGTGTGTGTGTGTGTGTGTGTGTGTGTGTGTGTGCGTGTGTGTGTGTGCGCGAATGACATCCATTAGATGGGCATGGATTCATATTTTATGCCATGGTGCACACAGTATACATTCCTAAGTCTACTGTATGAGGTCCACTGTTCACATCAACTATAGTGGTATCTGTAGGCACTCTTCAGCCCTATAAGCCCTGTGCTACAGTATAGAATAGTATGGTACAAATAACATAGGTTGGTCTGCTAATGTCAGTACTGGCAAGTGTGTGTGTGTGTGTGTGTGTGTGTGTGTGTGTGTGTGTGTGTGTGTGTGTGTGTGTGTGTGTGGGCGCACTCACACATTGTTGTGTATAGCAGTGGTTGTGAGTGTGTAGACTTGTATGGGACACTATTATAAGTACTCACACACCCAGTACAGCCACCATTGCCATGCCACACAAGGCCACGTAATGTTATTCACCTTACAGGTACCTTGTAACACTCATCACACTAGTAGTCGTGTGCCACCTGCAATAAGTGCATAATAGAGTGGTACCACAACTTGATGGGTAGGGGTTCCAAACACAACATTGGCAACTGTGATTGTGTGTGTGTGTGTGTGTGTGTGTGTGTGTGTGTGTGTGTGTGTGTGTGTGTGTGTGTGTGTGTGTGTGTGTGTGTATGAACAGTATTGTCTGTGTATTTGGACGACACAATATCCTCTGGGATTGAGGGCATTACCAATCTGAGGTGTGTTCCACCCACCACACCTACCATTGTCCACTATACTAGATCTGATGTCAACCACCGCAGACTGAGATACAACCCCTCAGCCTTATAATCTGTGAGGCACATGCAAGAACTGTTACATAGAAATGGGAAATGTCTGCAGATACAGCTGTACCCAACAATGAGGTAGTCGGTGTGTTGCTACACTGCCATACTCCTTGTCGGTGATGTCTGCGGGGCCACATCCTGCTGACACAGACACCTGGAACACAAACAGAATAGAGCATATGAGAACACATTTGCTTAGTGTTACTAACACCAATAATGCATCATGGCTGAAAAGGTATACACACACACACACACACACACACACACACACACACACACACACACACACACACACACACTGATGTGTACCCATTACAAATGCCAGATGACAGCACTTTACACAGCATTAAATAGCTACACTGTACTAAAGTCACCCTCGCATCAGATCCATATAAGCATGTTCCTGAATCGATGGTATGGATGGTATGGATGTGGCACAGGTATCGTCATGTACACAGGGTGTTGTGTGGGTTTGCCAGAAGGCTAGGCTGGGCCACATGGTTAACACCATGTGTGTGTGTTTGAGGGGTGATTATTAAATGGGCAATGCAGGGGTGGTGTGTGTGTGTGTGTGTGTGTGTGTGTGTGTGTGTGTGTGTGTGTGTGTGTGTGTGTGACTTTTCTGATGGTAATGTGTGTGTTTGTATGCACACAGTCACGCCATGTGGGTGCCCTACAGAGGGGTATTTTGGACAGCTGTGGGCCATACATGGCAGGGTGTACAGTTCACCATCTTTGGCCATGGACACATGAACTGGCCTGCTGAGTGTATCACCGGCACCACCACAGCCGAGTCCAGATGCAGTACTACTCCCCACTGTTGACCACTGCCTGCTGGATCCGTGTCCCTGTTGGAACTGGCCAGGATCACGTGCCCATGGCCTGCTGCATCATGGCATGGACAGCACACCCCCTTTAGTAGTGCTGGTGGTACTGCCAGCATGGGAATGTGATGGTGCATGGGCACGTAGAACCTCAGCTGATCGTGGTGCTGCCCTATAGCCACATGGCTGCTGGCCAGTGTCCGCCAAATGCCCAGGCACAGATATTCCATGGTTGAGGAGTGCCAAGGTCTCTCCCCACCATCTATCCATGACCCCGATATGCTCACAGATGGCTTCAGTGATTTTATATTGCCATGGACACCACGGATGTGCTCATCCATGACCCTTCGTATGTGTCTGGTATTATGTTCATTACATGCCTGTGCCCCCATGACAGCCTGAAACATGTGTCTGGTGACTGCTGCCATGGCACTTGCAACAGGGGCATGATGGCCTGCAATCCTCCTCTGAGGACCTCTGCCCATCTGCCTGTGTGGGACCTCACCAGCACCCTCACTTGCCATAGTCACCACAGTAGCCTGTTCCTTGTCACCACCCACCAACTATCCATTATCAGTTGCCATTGGTGATGGGGTATGTGTGGGCATTGTGACTGTGTGCTGGCATGGGGTTGACAATAGTAAGATGCCAACCAATGGCACAGTATCAGCCCCTGACAACCCCACCTGTGCCTCAATATGAGTATCATCATGGTCAGATTTGGCAGAGATGCTGAGATCAGTATCAGAGTGGGAGGGACCACAGCCACCATGTCCACCTGTGAGGGAAAAACAACATATGTAAATCACTAGTGGTACTACACACACACACACACACACACACACACACACACACACACACAGGTGCCTCAAAGGCATTACCCAGACCTCACATTAGCCGACTGGGGGCATTCACGACATATAGTCAGACAATAACATATGCACTCTGGATGGACCCTCAGCATCATGCAGTGCAGCCTTTTCCAATTACCATTACTACTAATATACACCTCTGGAATACGTGAGTGGTGTTAGTAGGTGATGGCCCTTCACCTAGCACACACTGCACCCATGTAAATTATTGCTGTTCACCTGTATAGCACTGTGGCAACTCCTACAGAACATATCCCCTAACTGTAAAGAGTTTTGCTGAATGTCTACATATGTGGCTCATATGTTTGGTTTGTTCCTCATAACTCCTGTGTATTTTCTGATACATTACTGGGTTGGTCTGTGGATTGGTGCCCTAAGTAATGTCCTAATTGGAGGTGCAGACCGCATAACCTGCAGTACATGTATTTTAAAACAAAGCCGGTTACTCAAACAACTTCCTATGCTTACAGTGGATATAGTAAGTATACACACACCTGTTAACATGCAAGGATTTTGTGATATATCACATGAGACCTCAGAAATCAGGCCATAACTTTGCCATCATTTCATATGACATATGACCTATGCAATCCAAATGAAGAATATACACATCAGTTACAGGTAACATCTGGTAACTGAAATAGGTACAATAGGGTGGTTGCATGAGTGTGCACACCCTTAAAATAATACTCTGTTAAAGCAATGTCTAATTAATTCACAGGATGTAGTCCTTTTGGCAAGGTGTCTATCACTGCAAATGTCTGCATATATCCTATTGGAAGTAGGTGTGGGCTCTAACTCAGCCAGTGCAGAACATTGCATGTGTTCTGGTGAAGCCATCCTTTTGTTGATATGGATATATGGTTTGGGCCATTGTTGTGTGGATAGGTTGAATTCCTCAACATTCACAGCTATGTGGCAGACACCAAAATGTTTTGGAGCCACATGGGACCAGTGTTTGGAACTGTTCATAATCTCCTCTAACTTGGCTACAGCCCCAGTTCCAGCTTGTGAACAGCAACCCCAAAGCAGGACACTGCCATCCTCATGCTTCACCATGGGGGTGATGTTGTTGTGGTGATGTGCAGTGGTGATATTCTACCAAACACACCTGTCAGAATTGTGGCCAATGAGTACAACTGTGTTCCCATATTACCATAACACATTTTCCCACTTGTTTTTTTGGATATTGTTTGATGTGAGGAACTTCTGCCATCATCCAACCCTACCCTATAGGCAGGATATATGGAGACCATGGAATGTTGTTGTGACATGTAGTACACACCCAGTACTTGCTGTAGATTCCTGCTACTCCTTCACTCTTGCTGTAGGGCTCCTGGCAGCCTCCCTGGCTGATTTTGGTCTTGAATTCTCATACACTTTGGTGGGATGTCCACTCCTCTGCAATGTCACTGTAGCCCCATATTTTCACCACCTTTTGATGACTGTCTGCACTGTGTCCCATGGTATGTGTAATGCTGTGGAAATGTTTGGGTACCCTTCTCCAGGCTGATACATCTCAAACATGTGGTCCCTTAGCAGCTTTTTCATCTCTATGTGAACCACGGCTGTTGCTGTAGCAGGTAACTGGGTATATTTTAGGATTATCCTTGTAGGACAGCAGACCATTAGTTGCTGTTAATCAAAGAGTGTCTGTAACTGATGGCTGTTGTGTACCCAATAAGATGTAATGCTGTAGTTATATCAAAAGCTGCCTCAACACAGTACTAGCTTCAGCCTGTGCACACATATGCATCTAGGTTGTTGTACTATTATTATGTGTCATTATTGTTCCCCTAGCAGATTTGTTTGCTTTGCAATTGAATTGTAGAAGTTATAGCCATAGATGAGGATAAGGTAGTTCACACAGCCTATTTAGATCTCGCCAAGGATTTCGACCTCATCCCCCATTCTGGAATTATAGATAAAGTCACTAAACTAGGTATAAATCCCTATGTAACAAGATGGTTCACTAACAGAACCCACATTGTGAAAGTAGCAGACTCCAAATCTAACTTCAGACGAGTGACAAGTGGAGTACCACAGGGTTTAGTCCTGGTTCCTCTCCTGTTTGGTATCTACTTCTCTGTGTACAGACTAACACAGAAGGTCTTTGGCTAATGAAGTTCGCAGATGACTGCAAACTAGGAGCCATAATCAAAACTCCAAAAGATGTGGATATCCTACAAAAGGGCCTTGCTGAGACAGATGCCTGGTGTCAAACCCATGGGCTCAAGCTCAATGCCAAAAATGCATTGTCATCCCTTTTGGCAAAAACTCTGTACCCATGAAGTACCACATAGGCGGTAGTCTACTTAACACTGAAAGTGTGATATGAGACCTTGAGACACAGGTGGACAGTAGTCTCTCCTTTGATAATCACATTGCCACAGTAGTCAGGACATTCTTCTACATGGCATACCTCATCAAAAAAGGTTTCTCATCCAGGAAAAAAGAGGTCATTGTTCCCCTCTACTCGTCACTCATTAGACCCATTATAAAGTTCAACGACTCTTTTGGTATGTACCGCACAAGACATCTACAACAACTGGAAAGGCCACATAAATACCTCACAAAGAGGATTACTGGCCTCAAAGGGATGCCCTACACAAGCCATCTCAAAAAACTGCAGCTTTACTCTGCCACATAACACCTACTCAGAGGCGATCTTTGCCTAACACACAAAGCTATGTCAAACCCAGAGCTTTTGGACATGCTTCACTTAAAGAAATCCCAATCCCTATGAGCTATACACTCTAGGGACCTAAACCTTGTCTCCACAATAAACAGAACATGCTGGAGGGACAGATTCCTGTCCCAGAGACTTCCCATACTCAGGAACAAACTACCTATCTATATCAAACAAAGCTCCTCATTAGCACTCTTCAAGAAAAATCTTGATGATTGGATGGGAGATAAGAAATTCACCCCAGGGATCACTTCTGTGGCTCTGCTTGACAGTGGCAAAAGAAAATAATTTTCTTGGGTGGCGAAAGCCATGGTACCTTTTGGCTGGGCTTATATAGGCCCTAGGGTTAACAGCCTAGTACCTACCTATGAACTTACAGGTCACTTAAAAGGTTGGCAATATTCTGAACTTGTAAAAATAATAAAAAGTAGTTGGTTGCAAAACAGCATACCACCAGCTGCAAATTAAATATTTAATAATTATACACAGTATTTAGCACTTTCATCTCATATCGATTGAAAATTCATCAGAATACATTCATACAAAAGTCAAAAGCATTTAAATAAGGGTCTATATTAGATCACCAAATGCTTAAAAAAGCAAATGGTAATTTAATTGACCCTATGTAAGTGAAGGCTTACAATTTTGAACTGTTAGAGCAGTGATTTGTTTCCTAGGGAAAAAAAAAATCACTGTTCCAACAAATAAATAAATAAATAAAACACTTTAAACATTACATTAAGTGGTGGGCGCACCCCCCCTACTTAAATATACCCACTCTGAGACCACACTACAGTGTCGAAAATGGCAAAGTAACGAAATGGCCAAGCTAATTCTTTCCCAGGGAAAGAATTTGCTTAAAAGCCACCTCAATATTTTGCCATTTCAAGCTTTTGAGTTCGACCTAGACGCATTCAAAAGAATGCGTCTTCGGTCTTCTAATAGGAAACCTTTAAATAACCGTGTCAGTTAAAAATGCAAGTCACATGACAACAGTAATCAATATTTAAAGACACCATTACAAAAATAATATTTCTTCCTAAAATCATTACCTTTATTTTACTAAAAAATAATATCATATAATATGTATACACCATAATATTACCAGCATAAATGTATATCCCACTAAATATGCTCTGATATAAAATACATTATATTTGACTAGCCATTTCATGTAGTAAGGGTGCAATGGATATAAAATTATTTAAGCCTGGTGGAAACATAGCAGCCAATTTATACTGCCATTCAGTTTCCTTCTTTTTCAGCCTATTTTTCCAGTCACCCCCTCTTGGTTGTATTTTAACTATTTCTAGAATACCAAACATGAATTTATCAACATTTTGGCAAACGTGAACATGTCTATATAGAGCATTATAAACTTTTTTTTATTTTTGATATCATTTAGATGCTCATATATCCTGTTCTTCAAATGACGTTCTGTTTTGCCTACATAAAAATGTTCTAATGATGAACATATTGCCAAATATACTATTCTACTTGTCAAACAATTCCCTTTCTGGAACAGCATCTGACTACCCAGTTTATTATTCAAGGAAATTATTTTTTCTTTATTACTATATGGACATTGACTACACATTCCACAAGGGTGTGTACCTACAGATGTCATATCCATAGGATCTAACTTATTCTCAAATAACTGTTTAAAATTAGGTCCTGTACTATATACAACTCTTGGTGTACTACCCACTCTGTTTAGAATGTCATGGTTTATCCCAAAGATATTCCAATTAGCTCTAAATACTCCCTTAATTTCATCTGAAAGATTATTATATTGTAGCACACAAGCTTTTTCATATGTAACCTCCTTTTTATGACTAGAGCTCATTGTCTTACTAGTGACCAATCCTTCACCCAATAATGGCTTATATACAACACCCCACTTTGCATAGACCTTATCCAAAACATCTTTTATTAGGGCCTGGGGGTGCTCTCTTTCCTGGAACATGTATGATATTTTATCAAACTCTGCTTTCACATCTTCTAGGTGTGAAGTCACCCGGGCTATTCTAACAGCTCCATTAGAGAAAGTATCCTTCCTATAAATCACTGATTTAAATCCACTTTTGCTATGAGAAATATATGTATCCAAATGATTAATTCCTTTTCTATTATAATTATAAGTAAATTCAATGAAATCTATGGTTTGGTTCATATATGCATAGACTTCTCTATTTCTTCCTCTGGCCCATCCCACAGGATAGAAATATCATCCAAAAATCTTGCATAACTTTTTATCCTATGCCAGAAAGGGCCATCTATTACATACTTGGTCTCCCATCCCAGGAGAACCAGGTTTGCATATATGGGGGCACACGCCACCCCCATAGCTACACTCCTGATTTGTTGGTAATATTCTCCTTTGAAATTAAGGAAATTATTTTCAAGTATAACATTCATAATCTCACTTATCAGAGTAACTTGTTTATGTGTAAGATCTGAAAAATCAAACAATGTTTCCTCAAATAAAGTACTACCCTCCTCTTTAGATATAACAGTGAAGAGGTCTTTTACATCAACTGTTAAAAAATGTAAATCCTTGTTCCATAATTCTTGTTTCAAAAGCCCTAAGGACTTCCATGAATCCTTCATGAGATGTTGTATTTTACCCATAATATGTTGCACTGAAGTAACCACAATTATTGCCAGTGGGTGGGTTTCTGAACCACTGGCTGCTACTATAGGTCTAAAAGGCATCATTAATACATTTTATGGATCTTGGGAATCCCAAAAAAATGGGAATAACTGGATCTTTTTTATGTAAAAAAAATATATATATAACTCAGGGTCTATTCTCTTGTCCATTAAATATCCCTTCAAATATGAATCTATATGTGTATATGATATATTTATCTGATTTATGGACACACTTACATAAGTGCATGCATCAAATAAAAGATTTTGCATTACATAAGAGTAGTCCATTGATCTATGTAAGACTATATCCCCACCCTTATCTGGGGTCATTATGCAAATAGATTTATCTTTCCGTAAATCTAATAATAAATTGTGCTCTTGTTTACTAAGATTCCAAGGAATATCCCTTTGCCAAAACATAGTGCTCATCTTGTAACAATACCTAATGTGAATCTGCTGACAGTACCTCTCCCTCACAACTACATAGGGCTTTGCTGAGGCCATACAGCTATGTGGGTTGTCTTATATCTGTTTGTAGTAGGCATGGACACTTGGTCAGAACACTGTTGGCCACCTCTACAATTTCAACATGATACTCATGCTTATTATACTACCCATGTCTGTGTCAGGGCAATGACACCACCAGTAGCTGTAGTGGTGTAACTGTTGGATTCACAGAAACTAAGGTTACACACATGTACAACATGTACAGCTTATTCACCTGACATTTTGCATCCCATGTCAGTTGTTATGAGGCAGCCAGGTACACCTACCCATACATACATATGCACAGGTAATACCTGCTATACATTTCTGTTCTATGTCAGTATGGCACATTGTAATTACAGTCTTGCTGCTCAGTCAGTCATGTCAACCTTTTATGGCAGGACATATGTAGGACAATGCACATACATTGTGGGCTATGGGCTGCAATTAGTGACACTTTCTTTATATTGCTGTAACACATATATGTCATTTGATAGTGCAGTACCCTTTGCATTCACAGACATACCTTGGAGGATGTATGATGCTCATATGGCAGGCAGAGAGGTGAAAGGCTTGGTGTGTAGTAGTGAGGGTAGGAACTGTTAATATTGTGAATATGACTGGTATTGGGACAGAGTGAGCTGATATGCTGGACAGAGAAAAGGTGGATATATTGTGTGTGCCAGAGACCAGATGGAAGGGGTATAGAGCTGTGTGCATCAGAGTTGGTTAAAAATATTTTATCATGATGTATATGAGAGGGGAAATGGTGTAGCGGTTAATCTGAAGGAACATTATGCCAAGAGTGTTTGTGCAGGTGAAAAAAGTGTCAGGTAGAGTGATGTTCAGGAGGCTGGGAATTGATGGTGTAATGCTGACAGTTGTTAGTGCATATTCCACACTAATTGCATGTGTGATGGATGAGACAGATGTACTTTGGTGTGGTTGGATGAAGTGGTGATGTGTGTACCCAAGGGAGAGTGAGTGGTGATTGGAGCAGATTTCAGTGGGCATTTTGGTGAAGTGAACAGATGGGATGCAGAAGTGATGAGTAGGTATGGTGTTAAGCAAAGGAATGCAGAAGGTGAAATGGTGGTGGAGTTTGCAACAGAGGCTGGACATGGGTGTCGTGAATACATAGTATTACAAGACTGAGGTGCATAGGGTAACATACAAAAGTGGAGGAAGATGCACACAGGTGGATTATCTTCTATGCAGGTGGGCCTGTTTGAAGGGGACTGGTAACTGTAAAGGGGTGACAGGGGAAAGTGTAGTTAGGCAGCATGGAAGGTTGGTTTGTGGGACATCACTGGTGATCATGAAGTGGGGGAGGAGTGTGAGGGTGGCACCATGGATCAAATGGTGGATACTGAGAAAGGGTGATTGTGAGGTTGAGTTCAGGGAAGAGTTAAGACAGGCAGTGGGTGGCAGTGAAGAGTTAGCAAATATTTGGGTAACTACATCCAAGCTAGTAAGGGAGATGAGTAGAACAGGGCTTGGTGTGACATCTGCACAGAGGAAGGAGGGCAAGAGGACCTGGTGGTGTCATGAGGAAGTACAGGGGAGTATACTGAGAAAGAGGTTGGCCAAGGAGAAGTTGGATTGTCAGACAGATGCAGAAAGTAGACAGGTGTATATTGAGATGGGATGCATGGCAAAGAGAATGGTGGCAATGGCTGAGGATGGGGCATCTGAAGGGTTGTGTGTAAGGTTGGACACCAAGAATGGAAAATAGACCTGTACAAATTGGCTTGACAGATGCATGTAGCTAGGAAGGATGTGCAGTGATTAAGGCCATTTTAAGCAGTTGTAAGTGAGTTTGCACAGGTTTGCGTGATGGTAAGCGATGCCAACACATGGTTAAACAGGAAACTGCTTATTCTGTGTAGGCATCGCTTAGCGTTGCATAAACTCACTTACTGCCAATTACTGCTGCTTACTGCAGCTTACACCCACTTACCCCATGCTAACTTCTTTAAAAGATAAGAAAAAAGATGTGATAGGAAGGTGGTGAAAAAGGGGGTACACAGAGTGAAAAACAATGTGACAGATAGCTAGGAATTTGGAGGACAGTTGTAGGGAAGGTCCATAGCTGTCCATTTCAGATACAGCAACAGCTGCATTTGTGCAGAATTTGGAAGTTAATTTGGACACTCAAACCCCTGAGAGAGGGGTGAGGACAACAATAATGTGTTATTAAGCCAATTAGACTAGATTACATGTGTCCAGTGTACATGTGTGCAAAATTGACAGCTATGTATGGGGTGACTTTTTTTGTGCGAACAGATTGCCCTTTTTTGTATAAGGTGAGAGTGGGATGTTGGGGAAGGATAGCAGGTATAGTTGGGGAGGTAGGTTGGGTAGGAAAACAGACAAGACAGCAGACAGGGGCAGTATATGACACATGTGGGGGTAAACACCTTGGATGGGAAGGGTGGTTGGGAATCAGGCACCCATGAGCCTCCAAACTGATACAGTGGGACTGTGGTCTTCACCCAGAGGCAGTCACCACTGCACCTTCATGGCCCCAAAGGTGGCTGTGCTGGGTGTTGAGCAGGAGGGGCAGGCTAAACCTCAAGATGCACCATGTGACTCTCAAGATGGCATAGCAGATCTCCAAACTCCTTTCAAAGCTCACTATGCACCAATCCCCAAAACTGACAACAGGTGACAGTGTACTGTCGATGCCCGATCCCGGGGGATGGGTCTCATCCCCTGAGGCAGTTCCACCAAACGGAGGTGCAGGACCAGTGTATGAGGAGGTCCCTGGTTGGGTTCCAGATGTGCTGGGGCCCAGTGCCATGGCCAGTTGAGGTGGGACAGGCAGATCCACTGGGATTGGCCTTCTCAGACATGCTGTGGTGTTGCAGTTTTATAACATATGTTGGTTAGTCATGAAAAACACATTCCAGGATTAGTTATAACAGCATTCATAGGTATTCCCATTAACCTAAAACAACAGATTTGGAACAGCTGCATAGCAAACAGAACACATGCATATATGGAACCATAGCTAGTATAGCAACAGGCCACCAATAATAGTATTTGAACAGGGAACATTAATAGTCAAACATTTAAATATTTGTAGAACAATAGGACAAATGCCCCAACTGTAGGTTTGGTGAAAAACATACCCTTTGATTTATGTGTTTAGATTATTGGTGCAGATAGGATGGGGGAGAGAAAGAGAGGTGTCAATTAACAACTGTATAGGCTTCAATTGCTCACAACTTTAATGATCATTGCTCTAATCATTACTCTCCAAGTATTACCTCACTTTACATCAACCTACAGCCTTAGGTTGGACAGTGGTATGTTTGCACACAGTGTATTACAGCCTACTTACAGCTAATCTTTTCTTATGTGACAGACCTGTGGAGGAATTTTATGTTAACACTATCTGACTGTTTCTACCCATATTCACATAGTCAGGGTTACATATGTGCACTCATAGTGTGTGTGTGTGTGTGTGTGTGTGTGTGTGTGTGTGTGTGTGTGTGTGTGTGCATGCATGCGTGTGCGTGTGTGCATGTGTGAGTATGTGTGTGTGTGTGTGTGTGTGTGTGTGTGTGTGTGTGTGTGTGTGTGTGTGTGTGTGTGTGTGTGTGTGTGTGTGTGTGTGTGCTACTGCCATACTCTGTCTTGATTTCTATCTGTCACCCTGGGTGTTTGCAGCAGTGACCACTAGCTATGACAGTGTGACACTTGAGGGACATTTCTTGGAGGAGACTACTTGGTATATGTACTTATCTTGCTGTCATTTGCAGCCTTGGTGTTGGACAGTGGGTGTTGTACACAGTGTATAAGTACAGCCTTCTTACAGATAAGATATACCTTTTCTTACCTGGCTGACCTGTGGAAAAAATTTCTGTTAACACTACCTGACTGTTTCTACACATATTCACATATTCCTGGGTGAAATTATGCATACAGCTTACTACCATTCTCGGGATTTGAACCGTGCCTGTTTGTGCAAAAAATGCAGAAAAGTTGGTGTTTCACCAAAATTATCTCTAATTCCAAAAAAGCCAGAAAAACAAGGAAAACACAGGTTTATTTTGATTTTGAACCACAAACATCTGATCTCTCAGATTTCTTCAGAACCACCATTACCAATTGGCTTTTTTTTACTTTTTTTTTATAAAAAAAGTTATTCAAAGTTTTTGAAATTTTTATATATATATTATATATATTTATATGTATTTATTTATATAGTATATATATGTAATATAATTTTATAATTTTAAAAAAAAATAAAAAAAAAAATGTGTAAAAATAAAAATAAAATATATAATATATATAATAGGATAGGTCACCCGGTCCAACACAAAAAAAAAAAAACTAATAAAAAAAAATTTTTAGGGGGGGACCGGGGGCATCACAAATAATTTGCCACTCACCTCTCTTGTAAGTAAAATAAAAATTCACCCCCCCCATACACTGTACCACCTCACCTATTATAAAAAAAAAAAAAAAAATAATGATCTTCTCCTTTATCTATTACATGCCTGCTTAGTGCATTCTTTGTGTCCTTTTTCCTAATTTTGTATAGGTGTTCATATATCCTTGCCTTGAGTTTCACCAAAATGAGCTATTGAGAAACTGCTGTTTCTTGTTCTCTTTGTTGTATAATCTGACTTTGTAATTTTGACATTCATGCATGGCAGATAGTTCTTACACTGTGTATTCATATTTTGACATAGTGCAGTCTGGAAAACACTGGTTAACACAACATTACTATTTAGGTATCAGATCTTGGTGCATGAAACATTTCATATAGTTAATCTCCTGTTTTACAACTCCACAATCTTTGCCAGATGAGTCTTGATTATTTAATGCTTTCAGAGCTATAGTTGCTGTCCAGAAACTGTACACATTTTGATTCATACCGCCACATACCAAAGTAAATACAAAGAGTCTGAGGTTTTGACTTTTATTGACAGGTACTGACACTTTTATTGATATATACCCTGTACATCACTATTACTCTGGTAATGTCACATTTATTCAGTACAAACCATACCCATTTTTAAATACTGACAGGTGACATTCTACTCCTTTCTATTATTTGCCCTGAATACTACAAGCTAGATTTGTACTCACCAGCCTCGCAATGCAGCCTTATCATCCTGCTGGCATGGGTGTTCATGTTTGCGTCCTTCTCATCTGCAGCTGTATAGGCGATAGAGAAACATTTATGCATACCTATCCATCACACACATAGGCTGGACTTTGGAAAACACTTATTGATACTGATACACATGGCTGGGACATTCCTCGCTGCTGCATCTTGGACCCACTGGTCCAAGAGCTCCCTCTTCCTAAGCTTCAAGTCAGCAAAGTGGCGCCAGACATGTTCACTAGTCTGAGGGATGCCAGTGGCACTGGAGAGATCATGTGCGAGATGGTCCCAGGCATCCGCTTTGTATTGGGAGCCCTGGTACTGGTCCTGCAGCAGTCTCCCTTCATGATCTTTTACTAGGAGTCCAACCATGACCCTGGACTCCTGGATGCCCCAGCCCTGTGCCCGAAAGCACACCCTCACCAACACCAGCCACTGTGCCTCTACTGATGAGCTACGACTGGTTATGGGTTATATTCCTGCCTACAAGGTTTAAATAGGGCTGATTTCCCACACTTTGCCATGATTGGACAGTTTTCAATATGCTGAGCTAAGCTAAGTGATGGGCAAACCCCCTTAGCACAAATAAGAATTGCTTAAAGGGGTAGATGTTAAGCACTGTTTACCAATGTGCAAAGCTGCTTAGCTACACTGATAATTGCTAAGCATACAAATTTAAACAATGCTTACTCTGGCTAAGCATAGCTGAGCACAATTTAGCATTGTTCAGCTTTCATTTTATGGACTATCAGAATCGTGGGGTTGATTCCTTCTTAATGACATCTTATGATATGTATGTTTCCCTTCCATAACATCCCCCTATGTGCTTTCATTACATTATATTCTTTTGTGGCTATATTGTATGGGACACTTGTGTTTATATGTGGGTTTCACATCTGTACTACACTGACACCTCACATTTGGACCTGCTACACTACCCTGGTTAACAAATATATATTATTCACTACCTATTTATAAAAAAGATACTTTTAGTGCTGTTTTCACATATAAAAATGAATGGACTGCATTGGGGCACAAACCGTGAATGATTGCATTTTAAGCAAATGCTCTCACCTTTATGCTATTTCACTTTGACTACTTTGGCAGTATGTTTCTATTTAGCTCCTTCAGATGTTTAAGCTGTGCAATACACAGCTGTGCAACATGCACACCCACTCAGCTACACATAAACTTTATTGGGGATGGAAAAAAAAAATAAACATGTGTTTTATTTTTATTTATTTTAGGGGTATGCACATTGCTTTCTGCCTCTTAGGGCAGGACATCTGGACAACTATATCATACAGGGGGTATTATTTTACATGTTCCTCTCAGGAACATGCTTACTTATTTGGTATGCCGGCATGTACACTGGCATACCATTCTGGACATTATCTGTGGTGGACCATTGTGGGTAGCTGTGCTTCTGTGTGTATTCTAATCATGCCTCTCAACCTCATAGACCAAAAAATCTGGACAAAGTCTAAAATGATGGGGGGACAAATAGGGACAGAATTTAAATGTTGCTCTTACAAACTTAGAAAGTTGATGGAATAATAGGTTTTGCATTAGCATGAATTTTCTGAACAATGCGGCATCATAAACTCAAATGTTAGGAAAAACACACCAAAACTATGAGGCAAAAAATATGGAAATTCTGTGAAAATCTGTACATTTGAGAGGTATGAATGTATTTTGTCAGCTGACACTGTTTTGTGGTGATAACAGTGTCCGCAGACACTGTTAGTTGCTTTAGAATTGCCATATGGCAATTCTAGAGTGCACGGGGCATGTGTACTGTGTGAGCAATACTCAGACATGCCCCCTGCACTCATTCATGGATCTTGCCCATGCAGGTTATACAGCAGAAGCTCGCCTTCATGAATATGCAAGGTGCGCTGCTGTGCTAGACTGGCACGATCCGCTCCATGCTGGAATAGCACTATTCCTGCATGGAGTATAATGAATCCCAGGTTTTTTTTTTAATTTCCCAAAAATTTGAATGACTGTGTCATAAAGGAACAGAAAGACTGAACTGTTTTCTTTACTTGTTCACAATCTTTTAAATCCAGCTGCATAGCAGTTTAAATTTTATCTCAAAGATTCATGGTTATTTTTAAATGAGCACAAGATGAATGCTTTCTTAGGAGATGAATGCCTTCTGGTTTCATTGACTGTTGTATCATTGCACAATCTTATCCCACATAATTTTGGCTTGGGATATGCCACGAATTATTTAAGTATATTTACAAGTTTTTTTTCTAATGCAGAAGTTAACAACACATTTATTTTCAAATCATATTGAACATGTTTTTTAGTTTCAATTAATATGAGCTGACTGAATATGGATGACAATGTTTTTATTAAGGAAACACAATTCATAAATTCATAAAAATATTTTTGTGTATAGAAATTATAATAAAGATAGACTCAGTACCATAATAGCAGTAGTTATGGCTGATAGGCAATACAATTTTCTTTGATTTTATTGTATGGATTTTCTGCCACACAATATGAAATTGAGAGTAATATCTTTAATAAAGTGCTTCCAATCTCTATTAGTAAAGATATGAAATCTGTAAAACATGTCATCACTGAGAACTGGAAAATTATTAAAGGGAATAATGACTTGTTACAAGTTGTTGACAGTTCCCCTTTATGTTTCTAGGATGGTGCTTACGTGAAAGATTTGTTAGAAACAGATTATTGGTAAAAACAATGAAAAAAATGCACATTTTCATGCAATAGTTTTAAATTTTGTAGATTTGCAATCTGTGGGGAAGTGTTCAAATTGAAATATTTAGATAAAGAATTCAAGTTATGTATGGGTAGCATATTACACATAGAATATATCATGTGTTGTTCCAGTTGTGAACGTTTTTCTATAGGAAAGACTAAGCAAAACCTGTCAGAATGCATTAAAGAACACATTTTAGTGATTACAAATAAGGATCATACAAATGCATTGGCTAAACATATTTTCCATTATGAAGACTTTAGAAAGTCTGTATTTGTGTGTGTGTGTGTGTGTGTGTGTGTGTGTGTGTGTGTGTGTGTGTGTGTGTGTGTGTGTGTGTGTGTGTGTGTTGCAACATCTTACACTGAGCAGTAGAAGGGTAACTTTAACAATGATCTTGAAGTAAATTAATATAAATGGTGGATTTTATCAGAAGTGGACAAGGCACCAGGCCTTAATGAAATATTAAATATAAGATGTACATTAAAGGCTTTCCTACTTGGATGGCATATTTTAAATTAATAACATTTTCATTTGTATTTATTAGTTACATATTTTTAAGAGTTTAAGAATCATTAGCTGACCTTAGTTATGTGTTCTTAAATTGATTAAGAAATTGGCTGTGTTTTCTTTTCAAATGATTTTGAAGCAACCCCTAGTCAATAAAAGAACAAAAGCACTAAATTATTTTGCATGTGTCTCATTTTATGACAAGTATTTCATGGCTATTTCAGCAGTTTTTTGAGTTTCCTATTATTCTTATTTAAATAAGAAGCTGGGATCTATTGAATGTAATATGCATTCATGTTCAATTGTACGTGAAGCTGCTTACTAGAGAAATGCAGGAATGAGAAGTGTGGATTAGATCTACACTGTGGAGGATGCAACAGTTGGAATGAAAAAGTTAAATTGCATGTATGAGTCAACAGGGCTGCTTAAAATGTATTATAATAATGTCCGTAATTTCACATGGCAACATTAACTGTGAAAATTGCAGTGTAATTGTACATCTACTGTAATTCTGAGTCAGTGATAAAATGTTTACATGTCACAGATTTCTACTAATGGTTATTTATTGTGAGTATGGGCACTTCCATGAACATGAAAGTGTGTATGTTTACGTTATTACAGTCTAGTAAGTACAGATTCATGATGCAGCTTTGTAGTCTTAGAGTTCTTAGCACCACAACAAATGTGGGGCATGATCTCTAAAATTATGACTTGAGGGCAAATGTGCCCATTATTCCTCTACCCTCAGGGCATGAAGTTATGTATATGAAATTGGACTTTCTGCTTTAATTCTTGATGGTTCTCTGATATGACTTTGAAAGCTAAGAAGCGGAAAGCTATGCATTGGTCATTTATTGTTTATACTATTAACATTCAGTGGGGTAATATTAAGGCCAGGTAATTCATTCTATGTTGAAGTCACCCAAGGTGATGTACCCAAAGAATATCAAGGATATCTGGTCCCAAACTGACACTGATGTCACCTGCATGTAGAAAGCTAAAACCATTAAGATATTGAAGGCAGGGACAGGTGGATGAATCACATGAAGTGGGAAAATGCAGGTTAAGCTCCCCTGATTGGAGCCAGATCTCCTCTCCTTCTTGCTTGTACCAGCATTCATTGAAACACTTTTCTTTTGTAATAGACATAATGCAGTCTTGCTATTCTCTTGCATGTCTATTAAGTAATATAACTAAGCAAGTATGAAGCAGCAGGCTGCAAGTGGCAGAGTTAAAGATGCAAATTTCAAAACTGAAATGATAAGTGCACTATGAAATTCAATCTCACCTCAAAAATGCATAAGTCCGGTACATGCAATTACCTTCTCAAATGTAAAAATATGAAGTGCTATCTCTGTCAGTAAATTAAACAGTATATTTTTCAAACTATGATATTCAGCAAATGACAGCATCTTGAGACAAGTTTATGAAGTTATGTTAAAAGATGTAAGAAGAAAATAAAATTGGTAATAGTCACTGAACAATTAACAGAGTAAAACAATTAATACAAGTGTGAAATGAGCAGTCCAAATGTTATAAAAGACAGTAGGACATCCATAGAGCAAATAAATAGAGTGTCACAAATTATGAAGCTATGGCTTTAATACATTAAAAAAAGAAAACTGTAAATGGCAAGTGGGGGAGGGAGCAGTACACATGATGAAATGTGAATTTAGCTACAGAGAGGGGCAGGCAATGAGTGGTTCAAGTCAAAATGCAAAAGAAGAAATGGCACCCTTTATGAAGGCATGCAGACAGTCCTTAGTAGCCCCTCCCATTGATACTGCTCCAATCTCAAAATGAGGACTCTGACCATGTCTTACTTAAGTTGTATTATCCACAGAAAACACTCTTTTGATATATCATTTGACATAGCTATGTTAAACTGATCTATTTTTTTCCATGTTTGACCCTCATCTTGAAAATGTAATGTCTTTCTTTTCCTCAAGAAAAAGTCAAGAGAATGTGCTGAGGTTTACTCAAAATTCAGAATTCCAGACTTACATGATTGCACTCATGGAAAGGACCTGCCATTTAGTTCTGATGTTAGCCTGCCCAAAGTGCCTATTACCAGCCATTACAAGTCTCTGGATAGGTATTTCCTCAAGGACCCATTCTAGAATTCTTAGTATTCATGTTCTCCATAAACTGTGTATTGAAAAATAAACTGAAGGAATATCAAGGGAGTTTAATCAAATGACAAGTCCAGATTAATTTGTCTATGTGAATTTTTCCAGCCACTATAAAGAACAAGCTTCTCCCAAGTATGACTTCTTAAAAAATATGGCTTCCATCTACAACTCAGACCTCAAATATCTCCAAATTTAAATGTGTGTTCTTCTACAGGACAAAATTAAGAGTGTTATAGCATTTCACATTTCATCATCAAGGGGTCTTCCCAATCTGTTGCAACTACATAAATAGATGATGGCATAAAAGACCTGGTGGTCATGCTATTCAGTCATAAAAACGCAAGCAAGTCCTTTGAGTTTATCTGCTGGCTTAAGTAATACTTCATTAAAGGTACTCAAATTGAATTGGATAACACTGTGTTATTTTTTATTTAATTTATATATTTATTTATTTTACTTTTTAACCATGGTAATGCATTGATTAAAGCTGACCATTTTCAGACACAGTCCATGTGAATAAATTCTCAACAATGCTCACAGAATACTTTTACAACAGAAAATATTTTACAAAAACAATACAATTTACAAACATACAAAATAGTGAGATTATATAGAAAATATGCACTGATAAGACTATATAAGTAATATTAGTATTAGATGGAGAATTATTAGTTATCAGTGTTATACAATGATAATACAGTATATCAGGTGATACAAAGCCAAGTACAGCTGTTTGATGACTAAAAAGTAAAAGAAAACTAACTACAAGTAGGAGAGTAGCAGATTAAGATTGTACAAAGGCAGTAGATTACACAGATGGAAGGAGGGCTGGTAAGTGTTGTGCCACTTATGTGGGCATGTATATTGGAATGATTGTAAAGAAGCTGGTTTAAATGCTAATGGGCAATTGTATAACCGGGGAATTCTTTAAGGTAGATTGGAAGAGATTTCCCCAGGGTATTGACTTTGATGGTGATGTGTTTAGTGCAGCATAAATAGCTCATGGGACTTGCAAGATTGGGGGTAGTTTGAAACTTATTTCCAAAAGATGAACTTCTATTACCTTTCATATAATAATATGGCTGTGTCATTTATACAGAGCTATTCTTCTCTATCAGCAGCAAATTAAATTAATATTTTACAACCTTGCCAGACTTTCAGCTTCTAAAAATTTATTTCTGTCACTGTGTAGGATTGTGATGTGTTATAACAAGTGATTTCACTTAAAAATTAAGTATATCATTTGACTTCTTGTTTATAAATTCTTCTGCTCAGATAACCACCAGAGTCTTGGTACATTCATTAAATAGTATGCCTTTTCCAGACAACTGCATTCTGGTATTGTATGTGTGTGTGTGTGTGTGTGTGTGTGTGTCTCTCTCTCTCTCTCTCTCTGTCTCTCTCTCTCTCTCTCGTAGCCTCAGGAGTTCTTCTAATGACTTTGACTTAAATGTTTAAGAAGTTTAAGTAATTTTGTGTTTAATAAGCGTTATTAATAATTATTATTTAGATATATGTCTAATTTTAATACTTATGTTTATTTAAGGTGCTGTTGTTTTAAAGTGTTTTAAACTACAAGAAGGGAATGACTCTTATCGGCTGTTAGGGTCTGAATGAATTTAACATAGCTTATAATAAAATAAATGTTTTTTACAAGATTTATTGGATCAAGATGATATAGAGCCAGTTTTATACAAGATTTTCAAAAGTGCAATACCCTATGATATTCCCAAAATTCACAAAAGCATTGAAAATCTACCATGTCATCCAGTAGTGGGTGCTCAGGGCTCCAAAACCCACTCATTGGCCTTATTTGTTGAAGAAAAGATGGAAGTTTTTTTTTTTTTTTTTTTTTTTAGGTTCCTTATATTATTAGGCATTCATGGGACTTTTTAGGTAATATCAAACAGGAATATTTTAATGCAGAATGGCTATTGGTAACAGTGGATGTAATATATTGTTTTTCTTGTATTCCACATGAAATAGGGAGTAGTAGATTTAGAGAGGCTTTAATTACATGGGAGTTGTTGTGTGATATGGGATTAAATATGATGTGGGATTTCATGGAAATGATACTTCTTAATAATGTTATCTGTTTTGAAGGTGAGTATTTTAAACAGTAGACTGGAGTGACAATGAGAGCAGGATGTGCTCCATTGTATGTAGCTTTATGGTACTGGGAACAGAATTATGTGTTTATGTTAGAGTTTATGCAATATATATAGTTACATTTTTACGATTTTTGGATGACATTTTCATTATTTGGAAGGGTAATATAGTGTAATTGAATGATTTTATAAAATGTTTAAATAATACAACAGATTTTCTTTAAATTTACTTTTATGTATCTAGGGAAAGTATTAATTACTTGGATGTTTTGCTTATGAAAGACTTTCTACATCAAAAATGTAATACTAGGCTACATAGGAAACCAACATGCTCAAACAACCTTTTGCAGTTTTCCAGTAATCATCCCATACTTCAAAAGAAAGGGTTGGATAAAGGACAGATAGTGCTTATAGCATGAATTGTATCTGAAGAAAATGAATCTGTTAAAGAAATAGAGGCATTAATTAAGATGTTTATTAAGCAAGGTTATCCTGAAGAAAATGTATATTGAAATTAAATAAGTGTATAGGAATAAAACTGAGAGACTGCCTCCTCTGCTAGGGAAGGAGATGAACTGTGTTAATAAACCAGAGAATGGAGAATTAAGTAAAAACTATCTGCAGACTATGGTATTAAAATATGGTGGGAAGAGCAATATTATTAAACAATTAATAACAAATAATGAAAGTTTATTGAATATGATAATACTATAAATAGGATGTTAAGAAGTCAGACACAGTTTGTTTCTAAAAGGTATCAATATCAAGGAGAGGTTTGAAATGAGGAGTAATAAAAGGAATTATTATAAAATTAATAAGAGGAAGTGGAATGAAGAACTGTGGGTTTTATTTACAATGCAAGTACATATATAAGGGACAAAATGTGAAATTAAGGTCCTGTAATTATTAATTTAAATTAAACCTTGTTTGTGATTGTAAGTCCAAAGGAGTGGTTTATTTAGCATTTTATGATTATTTTCATGGTCATAAGGTGGGTAAAACTATACAACCATTACTATGATATTCGTAATCCAGATGTTGATAATGCATTGTATAAACCCAAAAAGAACTGCACACAAAATAAGAGATTTCATTTTTTTCATTGTTGAACAGATTCCATTTGATACAACATGGAGCCTTGTGAACATAAATTGGAATAAAGAGAACTTCTATGGCAGATCAGATTGAATGCCTGTGAATTTCCTGGTTTTAATTATGTTTTCTTAAGTGGCTTATTGAAGCTGCATGCAGCTAAGCCATAAATGTAGCATTTATATGTCTGTGATTTTCATTAATATTACATATATATTCTATTGCTTTATTGAACATGATTTATATATATATATATATATATATATATATATATATATATATATATATATATATATGTGTGTGTGTGTGTGTGTGTATATATATATATATATATATATATATATATATATATATATTGCATTGTTATTCACATTTTAATTTTTTAACTTGAATTAACATGCAAATAGATTTTTTTATTATTCTTGAATTGATTGGCAGTAGTGTGTCAGATGCTGTTGAATGTATTATAAAGAGTGGATTGGTATAAATAATGGAAGTTCTGATGCAGTCCAAACTAAACCAAACCAAGTCCTGATTGCTGTAAAGATGAAAGTACTTAACTTCTGTTATTTTGGTATTTATTAAAAGTGTTTATAGTTTAATCATGCTATGGTCCACTCATGACTTGGTACAACCTCAATCTGTGTGTGGTATATACATATATATATATATATATATATATATATATATATATATATATGACAGATGCTCAAAGTATCAAAACTTTGAATGGCTACACTCATAAAAGTTTGAATCACAAAGATCTGAATACGAAGAAAAACAAAATCTATGTTTTTGCAGGGAGGTAGCCCCCTCCCCTCCCCAACGCCCCTTGCTCATTATATATAACAACTTTTGCAATGCAAAGAGGAGAAGGTAAGTTCCACTATCCCCACAGTACCACAATTATGTGTTGAAAAAAAGCTGGCAAGTGCAGTCAGCTGTTTTATGATAAGTTGTTCCATTTTTTTTTTTTCACTTTGAATTTTTCTTAAACTTCTTTATTGAATTATCACTTGTGACATAGGCAAATTTACAATTGCACCAAAGTAATCAAACTGTGTTAAGAAATTAACATTAACTAACATTATACTTCACATGTATTGTTATATATCATATACCCTAAGCAACATTACATAAATTGTTCAATTCCTGACCCCTATTTAAAAACAAAAAACATCTTTATTAAACCATCATTTATAACATAAGCAATCATACATTTATATAAAAGAAAACAAACCACGCTGACACAATCCTAGTTGCAAGCATTTTACATCCCAAACCATACTGACACACTCCCAGTTGTAAACATTATACATCACTTATAATCTGCTCAATCATTTTCAGCCAAATATCACATAGCTCATTTAAGTTCTGCCTTCTTTTAAACCTCATTCCTCCCCTATGTATTGTTCCCACAATTCCCATTTTTTTTCCTATGTAGTTTGCTCCTACCCTTTTCTAAAGATCTCAATTCCAGTTGTTTTAGCTCTGCTACTATATTCACTACTTCTAGTATAGTTGGTTTAGATTTTTATTTTTATTTTCTAGTAATTGCCTTTTTGGCAGCTACCATAATTAGACACAGCAAGGCCTTATCATGTCTAGGCAATTCCAATTCTGTACCATGACTTAGAAAAATCATCTCCCTCGTCACACCAATCTGCCCACCCAGCATCTCTAAGAGTGCATCCCGCATAGAATCCTTAAAGTTCGCCAACCCACCACACCCCCTTTGAAATGTTGACTTCTCAGTGGGTTATATATACAGACAGAGAGAGAGAGAGAGAGAGATAGAGACAGACAGAAAGATACATACCTTAAACTGATAACTCTTTTTTTTTCATTTTTAAGAGAAGAGAAAAAATCTGTACAGCTGATCATAGATCAGCTAAAGGAACATTATTTTTTTTCTTTTCTGTGCAAGATCACACACAACAGTGGTCCTGGAAATGTGCCTTTTCCCCTTTTTGTGTGATCTCAGACTTTATGTATGTATACACCTGTGTGTGTGTGTGTGTGTATGCATATGTATATATACATATATATATATATAAATATATGTGTGTGTGTGTGTGTATATATATATATATATATATATATATATATATATATATATATATATATATATATATATATATATATATATATATATATATATATATGTATACACATGCATATAAATATGGATCTACTTTTCATAGGTTCATACTAGGCTATCTGCCCTAGGGCATTTATAAGCCTAGCCAGAGTGTGTTTGGCTTTCGCCACCCATTTTAAATGAATTTTGCTATCTCTTTTTCGAGGTTAGTATACTGTGCCTCTGTCTAACAATGACACAGAAGTGATACCCGGGGTAAACCTATGATCTCTCATCCACTCATCAAGATTCCTCTTGAAGAGAGTCAATGAGGGACTCTGCCTAACCTGGACTGGGATTTTATTCCACAGTGAAGGGAGCCTCTGGGTATGAATCTCTCCCTCCAGCATGCCCTATTTATTTCAGTGCTGAGGTTCAAGTCTCTCGAGCACGTAGCTCGATGGGATTTGGATTTTCTGAGGTGCAGCATGTCCATTAATTCTGGGTTGGACATGGCTTTATACGTCGGGCACAGATCGCCTCTTAGCAGGCGGTATGCCACTGAGTAGAGCTGAAGTTTCTTTAACCAGGCAGCATATGGCATCTGTTTGAGCCCTTTGATCCTCTTGGTGAGGTACTTTTGGGGTCTTTCCAGTTGCTGCAGGTGTCTGGTAAGGTACATCCCAAAGGGAGCATTGTACTCAATTATGGGCCTGATGAGGGATGAGTAAACAGGCACGATGACCTCCCCTGATCTAGATGTGAATCCCTTCATGATTTCAATCTCAAATTACCAAAATGCCAAAAGGCATAATATTGAGACCAAACTAACAAAAAAAATTGAAACAATGGAAATAAACAATATCGAACCTCATAAAAATTGAACCTCACAACATCAAAAAAAATGTGCACAAATCACTGCACACAACCAACACTACTAAAACACTACTAAAACAAAAAACTACAAAACCATACCCACAACAAATCCAAACTAAGAACTAAAATTATTTCAACCTTCCCACTGATAACTGCAAAAAACAAATTAATCCACCTCAGAAAAATGATGCACCTCACCCTTACAGACCTCCACAGCAAACCAGGGAATACTAACACTGCAGCAACAGTAGCACATAAGCAATTCTCCATAACTAAAATTAGCGTAAAACAAAATCCTAAGGAAACACACTCATTTTACAAAGAAAAGCACATACAGAACAAATACAATTATTTCACATTATACTACATACCTCATAAAGAAAACAACAATAATAACATTTATGTGGGAGGGGCAAGCATGCCTGCACCCCTCACATTCCCTCCTAATTATATGTACCAATTATGAGATCACACTACACTGATGGAAAGGGTTTGGAAAGGGTAGACTTCCCAACCTGTATTACAACCCTACCATCATATCAAAACACAGCGGGACATTGATATTCTCAGATACGATCTTCTAAACTTTTGCAGTAATGACTTTTTGTTATTTTGATCTCGATATTATGTGTTTCAGCATTTTAGTAATTTAGGATTGAAAAGTGTACATATATATATATATATATATACATACACACACACACACACACACACACACACACAAACACACACACACACATATACACACGCGCGCACGCGTATGTTTGTGTGTTTGTATGTGTTTGTGTGTATATGGATGGATGGAGTCATGTATATATGTGTGTGTCTACTGCTTTTAATCGAATACCACTTATTCGAAAAAGAGCAGTAGACCACTCAGTTACGCGAAAGAGCACTTATTCAAAAGTGCACTTTTGCAAAACTCAGTTTAACAAACTGGTAAAAAGAAAAAAAAAAGAAAACACTTGTGAACATTACATTGAGTGGGGGGCTTTGCCTCCCACACCCCCCTACTTAAATATAGCAACTTTGAGATTGAACTACAGTGGGGACAAGTAAATCCCCTATTTCCCACTGTAGTGTGCCTCGGCACTTCAGTTTCCCTGAACGGTTCGTTGAACCAGGCTTGGCGGAAGTGCACTATAGCAATAACCCACGCATGGGTGTGGGTAATGCTGGATTTACCCATGGTTGGTGTGGTTTGGTTACCAGGGCAAAGCCAGAGTGGCCAAGCAAAGCCAACCATGGGTAAATCCAGCATTGCCCACACCCAGAAGTGGGTATTGCTATTATACAATGACTTTATTTAAGAAAAAAAATAATTACTTTTCTTAAATAATGGCATTGTATAATGCCTTCTTGCTGCCCTTCCACATCTGTCTGGTATTCTGCAGCAGTTCTGATGTACTGTGCATGTGTATGCCTACGCAGTACATCAGAGCTGTGGGCAAAAGCAACGGAGAAAGCAAGATCTCTGTTGCTTTTTACAAATTGTTTCACTATGTTAAATGGGTTTAACATAGTGAGACAGCTTTAAAAAAAACAACAGAGAATCTCTGTTGCTTTTTTAATGCTGTCTCGCTATGTTAAACCCATTTAACATAGTGAGACAGTTTTGAAAAAAGCAATGGAGAAAGCAAGATCTCCGTTGCTTTTTACAAACTGTCTCGCTATGTTAAAGGAGTTTAACATAGCGAGACAGTGTGAAGCAATGGAGATCTTGCGTTCTCCGTTGCTGTAAAAAAAGAGTTATAGTAATGGAAAAAGTCCGGGCGACCGGACCTTTTTCTATTACTATAACTCTGATTTACAACATGCATGCTGACCAATCAGCGTGCACATTTTTTAATATTAATGGGGGGGGGGTCATTGTATAATTTCCCTTAAGTGCACTTTCGCGTAACCAAGGGTCCATTGTTCGTTTTCGAACAAGGTGATTTTCAGCCTTTTACAGTGGACCCATATATATATCTATGTATATATATATATATATATATATATATATATATATATATATACACATCCACACACACACACACACACACACACACACACACACACACACACACACACACACACTGCTATCATGGACTGCACTTTATTTGATGAAATGAATTCCCAAAATTGCTTATGCACATCAAACTCCTTTTTAAAACATGACTGGAGAGGAAGCATTCTTTGATACATGATTTTTTTTTTATTTTAGTTTGTTAATTAAATTGCCAAGGGACTGAATGACATCAGAGGCTCAAACACTCTCACAGCTCTTCCCTGCTCTCAAGCTGATCCCTTTAGTTTTCTATTTCTCTTCATCCTGGTTGCAGCCTTCTGGTGTCACTAGGTTGGGTTAATGTAAATAGGGTGACCACTACTATTTGTGACCTGTAGATTTATAGGTTATGATATAACGTAAAGTGCCTGCTACACTATAACACCTTTACTTCACATCAGCAGCTTTTCCTTAACAAAACATGGCATTAGTTAAACCACTCCCAAAACAGCTGGAACCTGAAAATGCCTCACACACTTCCATCCATTCTTCTTCTTAGCCTTGCTATACTTCTAGAAAAAAAGTCATCTAAATTTAACTCATAAAATATAAGTAACAATATCATCTTTTTTATCTAAATAGCTTCTGGTCTATCCACAGCACCATAATGGCTATATGCTTTCTCACCAACACGGTCTTACTGACTGTGGATAAAGGGAACCTTATAGGAGCTCTCTTGATAGACCTGAATAAGTCATTTGACCCCAATGACCATGCCCTCCTCCTCCTTCAGACCCTCTTAGAAAGAAATATTAGGTTGGCATCTGCTTCACTGAAGGACTTCGTATCCATCAATCACTTCATGTTTAAAATATGTTCAACCATGTCCAATTTATCTCCACTGCAAACAGGTGTCTTTCAAGGCTCTGTTCTTGCAACCTTACTTTTCTCAGTATTTAGTAACAAGTTCCCACATGACCTCCCAGATCTCTCTAGGATTTTCTGCTTATATAATGTTATCATTTTCAGATCAAGCACACCTTACTCTGTAATTCAAATTCAACTTGAAATTATATATATTCCCTTAACAAATACCTATTCAATCAAAAAATACATCTAAATCCCACCAAACCAAGAGTGTGCTCTTTGGAACCGAGCATAAGTTGACAAAATCTCCAGACTCTGTCAACATCAAAGATATTAACAACATGCCAAAAAGTACTTTTAACATGCTTCAAATACCATAACATTTGGCTGGACCAAGTCCTCAACTTTCATATACACACAGAAAAAAATAAAAACAGAAGCAAAGATAATGCCCTTCACTCCGAGTCAGAAAAAAAAATTCTCCTTATCTGGCCCTTCTCTAGGCAAGAGAGTCCTCCTGCCTCAGCTGAATTACGGTCTTCCCATTACAGCATCAGCTTCCAAGAAAAACTACCCTGCAAGTAATTGCAAATAAAATGTCATTTATTACAAATTCACCCTTGTAAGAACACCATGTCTTCCACTCTAAATCATTAACTGACTGTAAAAGTGAAAAGTTTTTTGTTAGGTTTTCTTCTTTCCTAACTCTTACAGCCTGAAACATACACTCCTCTTGCAGCTAAAACTCTCTGCAAAAAACTCTTTCTACAACCTCAAAACACATTCCCTATCAACACCATTCAACAGACCACCAAAACTAAACTTCATTGCACAAAGCATGTATTCTCAAATTTAGCACCAGAAATTTGGGAAAATGTGCCACTCTACCTAAAAAGTATATCTACCTGCAAAAATTTTAAATCAAAACTTATCTCTGTGAATAATCCCAATATAGATGTTATTATATAGGCAACATTACTTAATCAATAATACTCTTACCAACAGCTTCTCAAACTAATTAGCAGCCTATCTTTATTTTTGAAAAAAGTAATTCTGTATATAACACCTATGTTTTTTTTTGTCAGTATCATGGACCTATATTTTATATTGTTTCTCATCTTAGAAAATGTTCTGTTTGCTTGCAAGTGTATTCTCCTGGGCTGCTCCTGAAATTGGTCATTTGTGATTAGGGCAGTATTCTAGTAAACAAACATACATGCAATCAAAAATCTATACTCTGAGACTAGCTGTTATGAAGTTTGTGTACAGAACTGCAAAATTTTATCTGTTGTAGCAACTTAATGCAATGACATTCAATGTGTTCTGATTTATATCTCTTCAGTGCAAATGATGCCTTACTACTCTGGAATACCTATCATTTGAATGGTAGCACTACTACTGCATTAATGCTTGAATTATGGCTGAAAGTGGTCCACAGATCTATCCATCTATCCAATTAGCAAATCAACAAATAAAATAAAAATAAATTGCATGTTGTGTTTTTTGTGATATAACTATAAGGGCTGAAAGGCATTCAAGCTACAGACTTTGGATTACTCAGTGAATGCATGCCTTTATGTGCCATCAACTTTATTGTTATTTATTTATTTATTATCAGCTTTAGTTTTATTTATTTATTTTCCATTTGTAACCAGGTAAGACTGTTTATCTACAATTTTCACTCACAACCTGGGCTTAAAACAGCAGATACAAATCTCCTGCAGACAAAAACTTTTCAGAAATGGCATGAGCAATACATGCAATAGTATGTAAATTCAAAATAACAACTAATACAAAGAGTAGAAGTTATATACATAAATATATATACAGACTGAATAGTTTTAAATTAATGGCAAGAGCAGATTAGTTATTCCCTTAAGTTCCAGAATGATAAGATGAATTCAAATCGTTGAGCTTTCAGACATTTTCAGAAAAGCATCCACCGTTTGATTCCCTTTGTAAATGATCTTTTAGACTAGTTTTAAAGGCTCTCACTTCCTGATGACTTGCAACTTCCTTTGGTAAATTATTCCATATAGCAGTTGCTAGTCTAAAGAAAGACTCCTTTGTCTTTGTGAGTGAAATGTGCTAGTATTTAAAATGTCCCAAATTGCAGGTCTCCCTAGTGATAACAGCTTGAGAGTTATGAGAAAAACATGGAAATTGAGAACATTGTTACGGGGAAGCTGATGCTAGGTCAAGAGGGGCTGTTGGTTGCAATATAGTCTCTTTACTGAATGTTTCTATGTCGCTGTTCTTTTAAAACCTACCTATGTTGTGGTCCAAAATGAATCTTTTTTAAAGTGAACCTTTCTGTTGGGATAAATGTACACGAGTTAATGACTATTTCCACTTTATGGTGTCACTATCTTACTGCAGCACATCTGAATACGGCTTAGTACGAAAGTAGTAGCATATGGAAACCCTACGTATAGTTTATGTTTTGGCTGTGAAGGAGCAGCCAACAGACTTCTTATCCAAAGACCTTATGTTATCTGCTGTAATAGGATGTTAGTACAGTGATTGAAAATTGACTAAAATAAGTGTTCAGCTTAAATGTTTTAAAAAAGCCAAACTGATTTGTAAGGGGTATTACAAATCTTCCAAAAAGTGATGCAAAACAGAGATAATTGGTAAAAGTGACAGCTGTGATCATAACTTTGAAGTGTATCACATTATGAGGAAAGTTCCTCATTCTGAATCTTAAAAAATCAGTTCCACGTTGAAAGGGCTTACATATATTATGTTAAGTAAATAACCCCAAGCACTTTTAAACCGCGGTGGTGCAGCGTAAGCGTTGTCGCCTCATAGCAAGAGGTTCTGCCGTTCGATTCTCAGCTGGATTGCCTTTTGTGTGGAGTTTGCATGTCCTCCCCGCAGCGGCTTTCGAAAGACATGCGTGAATGAGCGTGCCTTCGTAAAGGTTGGGCGTCGGGCTGGCACCTCGGCACCATAAAAAAATCGACTGTCGATCATTAGCAGGCTAGAGTTCCGCTGTGGCGACCCCTAACCGGAAAACCGAAATAAAAACAACAAATAACGCCATATCATTTCAGTTCATCAAAAGAACTTTTTGTAACTATAAAATAACACGTCTTAACCATCATGTGGGTGTCCTAGCTGCGGTTGCTATGTTTGTAAGTTGTCCACAGTTTCATTTGTTCCACATTCTGAGAGGTGGAAAGTTGGTATCTGGAGGTGACTTGCAAGAAGCTTTTATTGGCGAAAATATTGCATCATTGCCTGTTCAGAACAGGAATAAAGGTCATGTGTTTGGGCCTCTGGTACACCATAACCGATTTCGATGCAAGCTTGCGGGGCTACGAATCGTATTCCTTCTCAACCGCACTGCAGAAATAAATGGAGTGCAGATTCTGCACGCAGCTATAAAGCAAATGCCACCCTCTAGTAATTAGCAAAGCTCTGTTTTGAAATCCCGCGACAAATGTACTCTCTTGGTACAAAGTGATGGGTCAGTGCAACACCTGCAGTACCATTCCTTCTGAATGCACCTCAATTTTGATCTCTCTCATTCATCGGCACGTGTCTGGTGGGGCGGGTAAGAAAAGACCGAAGAGCAAATACGTTTTCATGTGGCAATGTGTACCCAGGCACAGGTCAAAATAACGGCTCTTGTTATGCCAAGTCGTGCCCAGCATACAAAGGGCAGTCCCCGACTCAAACGTTGGATCCACTTGAAGACCTTGTAAAGAAGTAATAAATTCCTCTCCCTAAGCATTAACAAGAGGAAAACATTTGGCACTGAGTGCACTTGTCAGTTCATGTGTGTTAATATTCCATTCTCCTATACTACTTTAGGTTACAACTTAACAGATTCTTTAGTTAAACCATTCCCTCTTCCAGGTCAATCAAAGTTTGTCTCCTAAGAATACTCCTATCTGAATAATACTGAAGCGCTTAAGATAATGCTGTAACGCGTGTTTACTTGTCGTGGTGTATTTTATCACTTCCCCAATAAACTAAAGAAGCAGAAATAATTATGATTATAAGTCATTATTCACCTTTCGACACACACACACACACGAATATTTATCTCTGTAAAATGGACATAAGACATGACAAAAGACGCCCATCCTTGCCAGATGCCATCATACTGGCGCAGGAACTTTTTGTTAAACTCTAAATAAATAAGCATGAAATGGTCAACTGAAGGTATACTTACCCAAACCTGCAGGACATAGGTTCATCCTCAGTTCTGTAGCGCGCAAACTGCTTTCTGGCTTGTGTATCCAGTACGCGCCCCCCTTTTTAACAGACTCACACAGAAGCCCATTTATTCACTTAGAGCCCATCACTTCCCATCCGCTTACCAGCAAAGCAGGACGTCTAAGATTGCACTGATGCAGCTTAATTATGAAACCCTCCTCTATCAGCCCATTCAGCACAGGATTATCGAAGGCAGGGATGAAATAATCGAACTAAATAACAAATCCTGAACAAAATGATGTCATTGGAAAAGGAAAACACGGACGTACTCAAGTGAAACAACTGGAACACGACACTGCAGTGGCAGAATGCTGAAAATCTGCTAGCAAAGAGAGACTCGCAGACAGACACACACACATATACATACGCTCTCACACTCACACACACACACACACACTCAAGTCTCACAAGCACTGCGACCAAAAGCCACACTAACACACGCATTCAGCGTCAGGAGGCACCGTGCAATCTAACCAGTCCTGTATATTCACTGATCTTAGTACTTGCTCATCTTCTTTTAGACATAATCAGTGTTTCTTATTAGTAGTAGTATGTTACTAGACAAAGAAATGTTCTTCTGTCTTTAAGATTTCCTTCCTGATCAGAATGAAAGTACTCCAGTCCGGCTTGGATTCTGTTTTCGGGACCTGCATTACCAATGCTTAACGCGGGGGACGTCAGATTGTGCACTTTCGCCGTGTATAGGTTGAGCTGTGTGTTGATGTGAAAGCCAAAAAGCCTGGTTTGGTTCCAGATCGCGTCTCGCTTATGATAGATGAACACAGAAAAGAGTGAGCGGTGAAAAAAGCCACATAAAATAGGGCAAAGGAAGACGTGGAAAAAGGGCTGACCACCGCAGGACATGCAAAACTGCCTCCAGATTGTAATGAATGCAGACGGTGGGAAGGCAAGCCGGGGGCACCCACAGGAAAACTATCGATTGAGCTAGATACTAAGCCCAGCGAATTGAAAATTCTTGCTGCCTCATTAAGTCTTCCTGCTCGGAATCAGACACTAGACTTGCCTTGGTGATGGGTATTGGAGAAGCGCCCACGGTCGCTCGTTCCCCTTTGGATCACCTAATAGAACTATCTTTATATGCAAGGAATTTAAATCATCTGTCCTTTTGAAAAAAAAAAAGAAGAGAGAAGGGTCATACGGAAAGGAAGACTAAAACACTTGGAAAAGGTTCACACATCATTTGGTAACCACACTACCGACAGATCCATCAGCTTGCTTGGATTGTATACTTCTAATAAACTGTAATACAGCTTGTTGGGCTCTTCTTTTGTGACAAAATAAGGTTCGATTATTGCAAAAGGATTGGTTTAATAATGGAAACGTGATTGAACCTTTGATGCATTTAACACGTCCTATGTGATCTAATGCCATCCCTCAATTGTTCTACACTTTAAAATTCTATATATGAAATGGAACATCGAGGACTGTACAATATTGTCTATTACCTGATGCTGAATGCACCATTCTTATTATTTGCAAATGGTAAGTGGATGTTTAAAAGCTCAACACGTGTGAAACGCCTTGCTTTACTGGAAACACCTGCAATATTCAGATAGAAGCGCCAAGGTAAAAACGGAATTCCAGTCTGCATCACTGATCTATAATTGAACAGGTTGGAGTTGAGGCATATGTCTTTACCTGGAACATTTTAACCATTAACTGTTACCATCTTATAATAACTCGCGCTATTGTCCTTCCATTTCTGCTGTTTGTTGACAGTGATGTCAATCTATGGGCAGTGGTTCAGTGAGGAGTGAAAGGGGTTGTGGCTTTTATTCCCTGATACAGGCACTGTGGTGCAATACAGTATGGGGGTAACGCCAGATACCGTGATGCATGCATATGTATAAATAAGGGGAGGTATTTTGTGTGTGTGTGTGTGTGTGTGTGTGTGTGTGAGCGCGAGCAAATAAAATGCGTCCACTTCCACTTTTGGGGCTCTGCCACTGAAAAAAATATTTTTGCTTCTGTGACCTTCAATTTCTATAAATGTATAACTTCAACATTGCGTCCTCAGAGCACAGTATTTGCTTTCACTGTGCTGATACGGACTGTAGTGTGTCTGCTGTACTAGCCTTGCACTGTTTATATCAAAGACAGAATTACTAAGTTAGCATTATTACTAAAATGCATTAATTCCCCATAATGTTGTGTAATATTGTGGTATACCCCTCACAGTAATGACTTTTTGCATTCACTTGTAGTTTGCAGAAGAGGTCCGTAAACTGTCAGAATATTATTCCAGTAGGTCAAGTTACTGCATTGCTGACTGTATAAAAGTTCTGTATTGTGACTGTTTAAAATGTATTTCACAATGTCGTTTATTCAGTAAACGGAGAAAATGATTCTCAACGCTGAACACTTCACTTACTGAGGTGCCATTATTTGAGTGAAGCCAAGTCAGATAACACTGAAAATGATTGATCTTGCCTTTAAGTGTCTTATGTTAACCGGCGCCTTTGTAATTTTATCTTCTCCCAGCGACATTTACTGAAGTCCCCAAAGATGTGACTGTCAGGGAGGGTGATGACATTGAGATGCCATGTGCTTTCCGTGCCAGCGGATCCACGTCTTTTTCCTTGGAGATCCAGTGGTGGTACCTCAAGGAACCAGCAAGGGAACTTGCGCACGAAGTGGCTGTCAGTGCCCCTGGCAACAGAGGCAAGGTAATGACTGATAGTACACCTATGATATAACAATACTACGATTGTTTTGTGTTTTTACCACTGTAGTAACCACATAATTTTATTAAAGAAAGTGTTCAAAATATAATGCGTTACTACACTGCTATTTTTAGCAGTCCACAAATAAAAACATCCAGTCTCCAGTGCAACATTTATTTTACTTAACCTAGTCAAGACTGGTGCATACTCTGCAGAAATCTCATAAAATGGCGCTTATCTAGCCAAATGGTACCACAGCCACAATTGCATCTTACAAGGAGGTCATAGCTACTACCATACTCGAACTTTTCCAGATTATGCTCTGAACTTAGTGGCTTTAGTGGTTCTAATCCACGACGTGGTTACGACACCACAAAACCCAATCTCGGAGCAGGTGCATCATATGTAAGTGTTCCTGTGACGCAATGTTTGACTTGAGCTTTCCAAGTACGTTTTTCTAGGTAAACCCTGAAGTAGGCTTTCAGTCGGTCACCATGAGTATCCACCAGTCTGCCAGTTATATCACAGAACCGATCTAAAACTCTGGAGGATGCAGTGTAGATACTAGCAACTAAATGACCAAATTAAGAAGAAATTATCCACTCAGAAAGAAAAACAGTTATGTCATTTGGCTCGTCTAATGTCCCCGATAACACTTTAGGCATCTTGTTTAAAAGAAGAAGAAAAAATGCACTGTTCCATATGATAAACTTTTATAAGAACTAACAAATAGTGATGTGTAGCTCTTTGTCTCCAGAAATTATAGCTATAGAAATATTTTCTACAGAAAGGATCGTTTAATACAAGTCTTACTGTATCCGCTTTTGAAATGAATAATGGTAACATTTAAGAAACGTTGCCTATTGGAGAACCCCCGTTATTTTCATGATTATTTTTGATTTTTATGCAATTTGATTCTTAACGTTGGAAGTTTTTTCTATCACATTGATAATAACTCTATTCTTAGACACATAACGTTACGTAACTTGTGTTTTTTGTTTATTTTAACAATATTATGGCTATAAAATGGTTCACGCAGTCCAGCCCGCCCACTTGCACAAAATAAATACATCATATAACAAACATAATTGTGAGAAAGGAACTAACATAAAATGCTGAATTATAATTCAGTACTGATTAGGTGTGGGGGCTAGGTGGAATCAGAGGCGTGGCAGACATTAAATCCCTTTTTATCTGCCAGGATTGATCTCCAGGAAGGCGGCCCTTGCCCAGTCAAGTGTGGCACTGACTGGATGAAGTTGTATGCAACTCCTCGGCAGTTAGTGGCCACTTTTAGTGTAAACGCAATAGCTGTTAATATATTACAGAAATGGTTTAAAAGTCGAGGGTCCAGTTTGCTTAATTTAATATTTCGTGACATAGACGTTCCTGACCTGGAAAATGACGCACAAAAATGAATGAACATCAAATCAAAACCGACACTTTAACTTAACTGTTATCTGCCCCCCCCCCCCCATCACGTCATACAGCCACCAAACAGTAACATACATAAATTCCTTTTTAACAGATATATAATGTTGCACTGGGGCAGACGGTGTTAAAGCAATTTTAAATGTATGCGGCTGTTTTGTTGCCTAATTTTGTCAAAGTACTGATTTCTTCTCTTTGTTACAGGTTTCTGGAAACAGAGATGCCACCAAAATCAGCGTAAGTTGCATACAGTATTTAATTTATGCTGCAAACAAATGTACCAGTAAATTATTTATTATGGGCTTGCCGCACATCCAAATAAGGGTTAAAACTGTACACATTACAGTGAAATTATGGTGAAGGAGCGAAGGAGGTAAAACTCCCTTTAAGAAAAATAAGAAACCATAACCATCTGGAGAAAGTCTGTCCTTTGTTTTTGATTGCTCTATTTCTTGCTTTGTAACAAAGACACAGTGTATATAGATCAGTGTTTGGTGAAAACAGAACGAGTGCTTCTACATTGATTGACACCATATATCTTTAAAATTACTTAAGGAAGTAGCAAGTCTCAGTAATTTTTGCATGTGGTCTAAAATGCATGGTCTGAAACCCAAAGCACTATACAGAGAGCATGTTGTCTTTCTTCTCCAAAAAATGGATTATATCTGTGAACTCACACGCTCTCATGCTCCAGTGATCTTAGTGTTTCTACACTATATTTTTAAAGGGCAAAACTGAATGTTTGCTTGACTTTGTCCGCATGAGATATTTATATTCAAAATGTTTCACGTGGGAATAAAAGATGCCAAAGTGGTTTGCTTGAGAATAACCATTTCACAATGTCAAGAATAATATTTATATTTTTCAGATCTCTGTTAAGCATTATTTATGAAACAGATGATTTTCTGTTAATGACTAACTATCCTCCATGTGGTTTGGATTCAATACAACACACATTCTGACCCCTGTAATATTACAAATAGGTAATATGATGTATTAATTGCTGCGAGAAACTGGAAGGTTACATGACAATAGTCAATCCAAGTCACGCAAGATACAAAGTGTACGTCAGGTTTGCCGGTTGCATCCATCTCAGAGCCATTATACTAGCAAGTGAAACATTCTGTTGTTGCTGTTTAATTGTTACATAGTAATGGTGATGACATTTTTTGTTACTTTCTCGCTGCACTTGATTACATTTGTACATAGAACCACAACATGGCTTAAGTATGCATTACTATAAGATAAGAGCTATTATTTACAAAACGTGCACCATGCAAGACTGCTTCAGTTAAGAAGACTTGCAAGTTCCCTAAATTTCTTAAGGCCCAGTAAACTGGACCGCTATATTTTACGGTGATAACACCAGTATGGACTTTCTGAACTCAAAGAATGTTAATGTATTGCTAGTCCCCATACATTATCCCTTAGGAAACGAAAGAAAGAAAACAAGAACGTAGACAAAATTAATACGTTGCCCAATATACCATATATTATATATAACATATATGCTTTTATGTAAAACTGCAAGGTGTTAGTGACTGTGTGTACAAAATGCAGTAACATACATCATCACATCAATGCTACTAATTTTTCATAAACATTTCTTATTTTTGTCCTTTATGAATTAACAGACACGACCAGCCTTATTGAATACAGTACATGCACAACTAGTATGTAGTAACAATCAGATAAAACCAGCGTTTGGTTTTGCACGGATGCAATCGCATTCAAGTAGTGTTCATTTTACTTGTTTACTTCTTCCTTATTTAACACTGTCAGTCATAACTGGATATATTTTACCTCAAGCTATTTGGTATTTAGTGCTTTCCCGAAATTGCTAGCTAAGCCACTGGTCATATCATAGGGATGAGCATACTATGTATGTACCCAGCGTTGGCTTGTCCTTTTCGGATATGCTTCCCTTGGTGTCTGATTGTTCTGTTATGACATATTTAAAATTCTTACATCAACCAAACTAAAGTGCAACCTTAGCTATCATCTTGAACGAGATTTTTTAAAGCCGATGGAAGTAACATGGTTCTTTTGTTGGGAAGCCTTTTTCTGTAGACACATAATCCATGTTGTTCCTCAGGTTGTTAAGTTAACGTAAATTATTATTTTAAAAAAGTCACAACCTACGGGGGTGGGGGTTTAGGATTCCACCTCGTCCTCTTTAGGCAGGACAATCCCTAATTTGGCAGTTGTGTGTGTGTGCCCCCCCCCCCCCCCATGTCCTGAAATTTTGAGGCAAAATGTATTTGTGATTACTATTTTCTGCAGGAAAGAATTTGCACCTGAAACATCTTAATATTATATGAAACAATGAAAACGAGTCAAATAATAATGAGCTTTTATTTGGGCAAAACAAAAGTGAAGTGTGGTCTTTTGCAGTGGATGTAAGGTCCATAACAAACGCCCCGCTTCGCTTTGGGCATTTGAAAAACAATGGAACTTTGTTGGGATTGTTGCTTTGGAAATTAACTTTTTTTGTACGATCAATACATTTGGATTGAATAAAATTAAGATACTTTCAACACTTTATAACGTAGAGTTGCACTGTATTTATTTTGTTTATGAATGTATGCATGCACGGGGAGGGGCTCAGGTTATAGGTAAGACCACTAGACCACTTAAATTGGATTGTCTTGTTCTTCTTTCCCCAGACTGTCCGTGTCCAAGGAAATGATATATCGCACCGATTGCGCCTCTCTAATGTCCGTAAGCTGGACGAAGGTGTTTACGAGTGCAGGGTATCAGACTACAACGATGACGAGACTCAGGAACACAAGGCTCAAGCCACTTTACAGGTCACGTCCCGCTATTCTCCGGACATGCAGGCCGCTGAGGCGGTGTCTCATATTCAGAGTAGCGGCCCTCGGCGGAACAGCGCCGCCAGCAGAGCGACGTCCGAACCTGGTCATGACAAGCGGCGTGTCCCTGCTGCTGCAGGGCGAGAGCAGGACTTGGCCACTACCACAGCAGCCGCCTCGTCAGCCTCACCTCCGCCTGGCAAAGCTGCCATTCTCCCCCAGCAGCATGGCTCGGGTAAGTGACATGGATACGCAGTGACACCAGCTGGCGAAAATGGCCCGCTGCAAAAGCATTGAAAGGCTATAGGCCCACTTAGATTTGTGTCTTCATCTGGTGGAAGAAGCAAATTGCATTGGTTTTGGGATGACCGCAGTAATGGCATTCCATTCTGTTAGCGTACAAGGTCTCGTTTTACTTTGAATTTTATTACTTTTCTGCATGTATGTGTGCAGAGAAAAAAATGCTGTTGAATTAAAAATGTTAGAAGTAGCAAATTAATGCATTAGAATCATTTGGTAAATGTGGGTCCGGTGGTACGTGTGGGAGCTGAATAGCTTTCATTTATTTATAGATGCATTTATTTAATCACCAGTCACGCATTTTTTCCTTGTAACGTGTATTGTGGACTTACTGATTTTATTTAAGAAATACATTACCAAATGAACCTGAACTAAGAATTCAGTCTGCCAGTCAATCTTAAAATACATCATAATCAACTATCTTGATAATAAGAATATGTTTGCAGTGATTACTCAAGGAATATGCTCTGATTGCTGTTGGCAAGAAACCAAAAAAAAAAAGGGGGGGGGGCAATAAGAATAATTCAAATGCAGAACATTTTTTAAGTTTTTATAAGCATTGTAAAAGCACCTTTTGAAGGAACGTGTGTATTGCAGCAAAATTCTGAAAAATAGGATGAATTTCAAAACTGACTTTAATTCCAAGTGCGAAACTACGTATTTTACTTGTTGATATTTGAGACCTTGTTCATTTCCAAGGAAGTAAAACGCATTTTACAAGGATAACGCTGTTTATGTCATATTTTAGTGATATATTTAGATGACACCAACTGCGCAATGCTTTCGAAAACATGCAGTGTACAAGTTCAGTATTCCATTACCCAAATGATTGTGTTTTTTTTTAATCTCTGATCAAGACGAGCATTTGTCAAAGTTATGCGCTTGTTTTCATAGCACTGATTTGGACGAAATGTTTATTCTCAGGATAGTACAGTGCTGTGTTTCCATTTCATCCTCATGTTCTCATGTGAGGATATTCTCCCTCAGAATTAGACAGGTGATTCCACCACAAAAAGTTCATATACAGCTACATAATAATTCGGATATAACTATCCATTGCTTTTTTGTCAGAATCACGTACTGCAATATTTAGTGGAACACTGGGATTTGTTTTTTTATAAAATTTTAGGATATTTGCCATTTTTTGCACCCATTTTTTGCAGGGTTCATTTACTGAAATACTGAATTTACAGCAAAGAGAAGTGGATATTTATTTATTTTTTCTAGAAGTAAAATCATTAGAAACACAAATCATTGAATAAAAATTGCGACACGCTTTGTGAAGAAAAGTTATGATAAACTAGCAATGAAATATCACTTGTCCAATTTAGTTTTTATAGGCAGTAAGTGCCCATCGTCTTCGGTTTGTAGGAACAGTTGTGCAAAGAGCTTAAGGTGAGATTAGAGTTAAGGTTTTATTGAAATGTTTCCAATGGAGTTTTAATCAATATTTATAATCAGTAAAAAGGATTGATCTAACACACCATCAGTGCAGTATATGCCTAAAATAAACTCTAGCAAGTCGATGTCCTTTACTTGGAGGAAAAAATGGATAACGAAAGAGTGTAGGGTTTCTTGAGAGAATTAGCAATGGAATAATCCTACAGAATACTTTAGTTGCAAAAGAGAGAATGTTGGAAAGATAAACATTGTTACATATTCTTTTTTTTTTTTAGAGAGAAAATTGAGAAGATGAGTGTTGAATATTGTTTCTCGTGCTTTTAGACAAATATTTTGGAATGAGAGAAGACTTGCCCCTAGGCTTTGTACTGTTAATTGTAAATTAGTATTAGCATGTGCATATTGTTTGCCTTACACATTTATTTACCTTCTCTCATTTACAATGATTAAGATAATATAGATTTTGTTTCATAGGTTCATAGTTTAGTACTAAGCTAACTGCCCTTGCGAGCCATTTTAAGCCTAGTCAATTATCCCTTGTGAGACTCAAACGCTGCATCGTTTGGTTTGTAAGGCAAACACTTTAGCCATTAAGCCACCCTCCCAACCCTTTCTAGTAGTATTTCTAGTAGTGAGCTATTAGTTACTGTACTTAAATGTACATACCACCCATACCTGTGTGTGGGTGTTTGCATTTTATGGTGTATATATGTTTCTATTCGCTGTATGAATGCATATAGGTATATGTGTGTGTGCATACATATATATATATATATATATATATATATATATATATATGTGTGTGTGTGTGTGTGTGTGTGAGTATATATATATATGTGTGTGTATATATATATATATATATATATATATATATATATATATACACGTGTGTGTGTACATAGATAACATGTAGGTTTATGTGTGCATAATTATACATACACTTACATAGATACACTTGCAGAGATATGCATGTTTGATATAGTTTGGGTTTATGTGAGGCACAATGGAGTATGTCAAGATTTCCTTCTGGATTGCTGAGTTCAATATCATCACATCCATAATTAATTTTTTCACTAAAATGTAAGAGATTTAAACCCCAGATGTGGAGAGGGGCTGTGGGTCCCACACCCCTAATTTTCATAACCGTATTCCATGTCACACAGACTTCAGAGAAAACACACAGCACCACTTATGTAGAGCACTGCTCGCTAATTCTACGCTGCAGTGAGTTTTCACCTGATAACTTGTTAGGATTCCCTAATGCTAAGAATTAACTAGCCTAGTGAGACTAGTTAGTGAAGTCTTGTCAGGTGACATCACTACTACAGTAAGATTGTGTCTGGAGTAGAGGTGGTTGAAAAGGATTTCATGAATGACTAGCTAGAAATAGGTTTGTGCCAATCATTTAAAGGTGTAGTAACACATGATTTGTTTGGTTAAAATGTGGAAAGTGTGTTTCATTGGTGATAGTACTTATTCACATACTGAATTTAAGTTCATGTAATGACCTAGGGTACAGCACACTGGTGCATCAGAGGTGGCCAGAGATAAACTTAGCAAGCTTATTAAAGTTTTCGTCAAACACAGAATATCTTAAGATGTCAGAGGCACATGCAACACTGGAGAGCAAGGTTGGAAGACTTACTCAAATGTATAACTGTTGAGACATTAAATGTTCATAAGAGATTGAGATTTAATTATGCCATGGCTTTTCTGATCATTGTCATGAATTGTTTTATATTTAGAAGTTTGCATTTTTGATAGATTATAAGACTGATGGAGTTGATATGCATATTATAGCTTTAATCTTGATCAATGATGATTCCATTTAACTTTCTTGAAACTTTCACCTGGGCTATTTGAAATTACTACTTATTATTTATATTATGGCTTTAATGTTTGTAAACAGTAAGGTGCAAATCATAAAACCATTCTTAGTTTTGAGTAGAAATTGCCTGAATGTTATTTGTGATTTTTTCCTATGTGGGGAATAGCACATTAATATGAACTCATCCACATACTGTGTGAGTTCAGAAAGACCTTATAATGTTGGTATATTATTTACAAATATAGTGAAAAGAAGTAAGTCAAGAACACAGTCTGTTGTATGCCAGATGAGGTTGGTAACATTATCCCAGCAAATAACATCTGGAATTCCTTTGAGATAACTAATGAACCAGGCCATGCAAGTAAAGTACAGAGTGATTTATATTAATACTTTTAAAATAAGAAATAAACAGGGTTCTAGTTGTTTCTCTCTGGTCAATTGCTATGGATAAAATAAGTGAAAGTAAGGAATGCAGTATGTGATCTATGACCATGGTGTAAACTATTTTATAATATAAAAGGATATGGACAAATAAGCTGAATAGTTAGGCATGTATGCATTTTACTCTGATTTTGAAAGGGTGGTAGCAGAGCTATTGTACGAAAATTATTGAGGGTACATAAAAAATTGTCTGAGGAGAATAATTTTGTAAGTTTTATAGAGCATGCTTACTGAATAGAGTTATTGACAGAGATGGTGATATTCTATAAATATCAACTTATCAAGTACTTGATCAACCATTTAGTTAAGAGATTCTGCTACTGATAATTTAGACTATTCAGTAATTGGGGCTAGTAGATATTCTTTGGCATGAACTGGTAAATTCATTGTTTGATTCCTAGCAAAAGTTTCACACCTCTCAACTGTCCAACAATACAATATGCTCAACAAGTCCCTTTGCGAGGAAATGGGAAGGATGCCATTGAGTGTAGGGAGTTATGGTGGCAAGTATATTTAACAGTCTATTCTATTTACTCTGTAATTTGAATGACACAACTAATATCTCATGTTTACTGAAAAAGAAAGGCCTGTAATATATATTTTATTAGGTATGTAATTTTGTAAAAAAAAAGAAACATTTTAGGCAATCGTTTATTGATATTTTTGAATGCTTGATTGTGTGTCCCCCCTTTAATTGTGAAATATGCAGTTTTAAGAGTTTACAGTTTAGTTTAGTTTTTATAGGCTGTGCCTTTAAATTTCTTTATATGATTGTCATGTGGACAACATTTAACTTGTAAATAGCACTGGTTGATTATGGAAGGTATTCTAAGGAAGCCTTATTTTTAACGGATGAAAACACTTAATGTTTAAAAGGTGTCTTGATTAAAATTCTCCTTCTTTGAAGTGACAACCACACATTTCATTTATTATCTTATTACTCAGTGTTGGTTTCATTTGATATGTGTGGTATCTCTGGATTTGTTGTTCCTTTTTTATTTTTTCTTGGTAACATTATTTTGTATTATTTAGTTTTGCATCATTTTCATCAGCTGTTTTTTACATATAATTATTTTATTGTTTTTATAAGGGATTCTTCATATGATGTTCTTTGACATTTTGAAACAAAACTGCTACAGCCAAACCCACAATAAGAATCATTCCTTTGTTTATCTTATGGCTAAGCATGTTCGGAAAGCGGTAATGTTTTGACTGTATGGGATTTTCTTTAACTTACAGCAAGCAAACTTATTGTTAGATTACTGACAGGTCTTGCTTTATTTAATTACTGGGTAAAGCCACATATTTATAGGTCAGTATGCCTTCTCCTGTATATTTCTCTATTAGCTTGTGTCATATAATTCCATATACATGCTTCTTTAATTTTTTGGCTCTGATGGTATGTCTGTGTGCAGTACAAACTGTAAGATGGGTAACATATTTTATAAGCATTTCTTCCAGCTTCTTTAACACCTTCTCAACTGTATTTTTTTCTAAGTAGCAAGCTTATTCTGTTAGGCAGAGCAAACATTTGTACAATAGACTCAGTACTGTATCATGCTAATTCTTTATTTTAGTTATACATTCCAACAAATTCAATTAACTCCATCGAACATGCAGAAACATGTTTTGGGGTTTTGCCCTGCACTTATTACTATGGGGATACAGCTGCATCTATGCAGTTGTTTACATGCTGGCATAGTGTGGTTATGCCACCATGTAAACAAGTGCATAGATGCAACTGTACCCCCATAGGAATAAGTGCTAGGCAAAGCCCCAAAACAAACCCACATGGTAGAACTATAATATCAACAAGTGTTATAAAAGGAAAATAATTTTGACCTAAAGTAAGAAGAGCAATTCCCAGAAAGACAGAGTCCTTGCCACTGAAATAAACAACTCAGATGCTTAATAAAATCCACCAAAACCAAGTTTGAGGCTAAAATAGCTGTCCAAGCCAAAGACAATCACAATGTATTTTTAGTTATGTTTTTAATCTCAAAAACCCAACCCAGCAATGCACTGAGCTGATTGTGAATGATATTGCCTACACTGAGGCTGAAGATATAGTGACCTACTGGCTGATTAAAGATAACTCTATCTTTACCACCTCTCACCTTTGCCTGCCCCCCAACATATGCCTGAAACTGGCTCACCTCCAGCTATCACACAAGATGAAGTCATGAAAGTGGTATCAAAAGCTAAAATACTGCATCTGGGCCCCAACAGTATCCCTGGATGCATCCTAAATAGCATGATGCAAGATTTACCCAGACCCCTCACTAGACTATTTAATGTCAACCTCCATACAGGTTTTGTGCCAATCAAATGGAGAACAGCTACAGTCATTCCCCTGCATAAGGGAGGAATTTCCATAGACCCAAGCAATTGCAGACACACAAGTCTGACAAGGCACATATGCAAAGGCATGGAAAGACTTTTCATGGATCTAATCAATCAGGACATAAGGAATCTTCAGATACTGGACCCATCTCAGTTTGGATTTGTAAAGAGTAAATCATGCTTACTCAACCTGGAGGATTTTTTGAAAAGCTCAACAAATCAATGGATGAAGGCAAAATGGTACACACTGCATACCTTGACCTGGGAAAAGTTTTTGACACAATTCCCCATTCAGACATAGTGGGAAAGCTAAATAAATTGTGAATAAACCTCTATATCACCTGCTGGATTTGCAACTGGCTCACATATAGGACACAGGAAATCAGAATAGGATAAGTTACCTCCACAAAGAGATCATTCATCAGTGAAGTCATCTGGGGTTCTCTACTGGGACCGCTGCTGTTTGGCATCTATTTTTCTGAAGTAAAAGCAAATACCAAGGCCTCAGGCTGACTAAGTGTGAAGAAGACTGCAAGATAGGAGCAGATATTGAATCCTCAAATGACTTAGCTATCATGCAGGAATGTTTGTCCTAAATTAATAAATGGTGCTAAAATCATGGACTGAAGCTAAATGCCAAAAAATGCATTATTGTATCCTTTGGGAAGTCATCTGTCCCAGGGAACTATCACATTAACTATACCACCCTAAGAACTGATTTGGGAACTTATGTAGACATTGACCTAACTTTTGACCAACATGTGTCCGTCATAAGAAAGTATTTCTATATTACACAGCTTATAAACAAAGGGATTGTGTTTAGATGTAGTGATGTCATTGACTCCATTTACTCAGCCCTCATTAGGCCAATCATTGAATATAATTCCTCCATTGGCATGTATCTGTCCAGACACATGCAACAACCAGAATTCCCACAGAGATACCTTACTAAAGGGATACAAGGCCCAAACAACATGTCCTACATGGACCGACTCAGAGCCCTGTCACTGTAATCTGTATCTTATAGACTGTTTCTCACATACAAGGCATCCTCTGATCCAATACTGAGGTATTTGCTGCATGTCAGCAAGTTAAATGGCATTAGAAATACTCAGTCTAGGGATCTAAACCTCTTCTGCAACATCAACAGAATGTTTTGTAGGGAGAGTTATGTCTGGCAGAGGATATTACTACTCTGGAACAGACTTCCCATCCACATAAAACAAAGTTCATCTCTGTCCATATTGAAACACAACTTGGATCTATGGATTGGAAACAGACAATTTACCCCAGGACTGCTCCCTGTAATACTAATGTACAGTGGCAGCTCCTAAATTATTTATACCATTAACGGGCCCCCTCAAAGTATGTATGGTATGATTTATTTTAATTAGAGGTAATATATAATTATCGACCATGGGATGAGTAAGACCGATCTCTAACTAAATGGGATATGATAATTCAAGCACAATATAGGGAAACTGGTTAAGCTTAAAATAGTCTGCAAGGGCAGCTAACTTAGTACTTACCTATGAACATAATTAGTCAGTATTCCTCTGGTCATCGTACATATATATTTATATCATATTTATCATATCTATATATATATATATATATATATATATATATATATATATATATATATTTGCTTGCATTGTATTTAATGTTTATAATACATTTCCTTGCTTTTGGATAGGATATCAAAGCTGACCATTTATTTTCTGAATCATCATCTGAATCTGTAGTTTTGTTTGTTTCTTTGCACTTTTTTCCTGCTTCAGAATGTGCTTTCATTGGTAGCAATTCGCCTAAATTGAAATCCCCAGTTTCAGTCACTGACATATTCGGATGTGGTTTTGGTATTAACTTCTAAGGATATGGCCAGCCACAGTGTTTACACATACTGCTGTAGTTGCCAACATTTTCTTTTCAGACCTTAGTATTTCATTCCCTTTGATTTAACTGCATCTTCTCATTTTGGAACAGTTTACCTGAACTAGATTCATCTGCTCCTGAATCTATTTTTTTTTGTAGGGCTTCCCCACTTTCTTGCATACTCTTACAAGTTGTGAATTAAGTTCTTAGTTAAGTACTAGGCAATTAGTTTGCAGAGCATTACAAGCCTAGCATCCCCCCACCAATTCGAAAGTTCCCCTCAGCTTCAAGGAGAACAAAACAAGAAGGAACAGGGGAGAATATGAGGCTGCTCTTACAATTATCTTGGTTTATCTTGAAGGTAGCAATGGTGCTTCTCTGCTTAACATGTAATGGATGTGAGTTTCAATGGTATGGGGTATTTTGGGATACAAGTCTGTCATGCCAATGTGTCTTACTAATTTGTCAATAAAAGTTTAATTCCTTTATTTGGGTATTTGAAGTAGCAATTATTTTGTGAAAGAATAGAATGTCAAATAAAGTTGTCTCTTTCCTGATTTGAAAGTCTAGACACAGATCTTTATGAAGGAGTCTGTAAGAGACTGAGTACAGAGAGCAGGTTGCCAATCTGTGTAGATAACTAGGAGCTTTGCATCCAATAATCTTTTTAGTCTCTCAAATTAAGCTGCATAAGAAAATGTATTCTAAAAGGTACTTATATTTAGTAATGATACTGATGAAATAATGAAACAAGAGGAAATAAGACAACCAAAAGGTACTTATATTTAGTAATGATACTGATGAGATAACTAAACAAGAGGAAATAAGACAACCAAAAGGTACTTATATTTAGTAATGATACTGATGAGATAACGAAACAAGAGGAAATAAGACAACCAAAAGGTACTTATATTTAGTAATGATACTGATGAGATAACTAAACAAGAGGAAATAAGACAACCAAAAGGTACTTATATTTAGTAATGATACTGATGAGATAACGAAACAAGAGGAAATAAGACAACCAAAAGGTACTTATATTTAGTAATGATACTGATGAGATAACGAAACAAGAGGAAATAAGACAACCAAAAGGTACTTATATTTAGTAATGATACTGATGAGATAACGAAACAAGAGGAAATAAGACAACCAAAAGGTACTTATATTTAGTAATGATACTGATGAGATAACGGAACAAGAGGAAATAAGACAACCAAAAGGTACTTATATTTAGTAATGATACTGATGAGATAACGAAACAAGAGGAAATAAGACAACCAAAAGGTACTTATATTTAGTAATGATACTGATGAGATAACGAAACAAGAGGAAATAAGACAACCAAAAGGTACTTATATTTAGTAATGATACTGATGAGATAACTAAACAAGAGGAAATAAGACAACCAAAAGGTACTTATATTTAGTAATGATACTGATGAGATAACGAAACAAGAGGAAATAAGACAACCAAAAGGTACTTATATTTAGTAATGATACTGATGAGATAACGAAACTAGAGGAAATAAGACAACCATGGATCTGGTAGAGACACCTTTGGAAATTAAATGAGCCCCATAGAAGTCTTTCCAAACTTCTGTACAAATATTATGGCCAAATGATATGGAATTACCAACAAGAGTGCCTAGATCCCTGATAACAATGTCTAACCGGAGTAGTATGTCACTTGTATGGTGTGTAAAAATGTTTTGTTTACCAAAATGAACTATGCTGCATTTTTTTTTATGCTTCTAACTTGAGACCATTGTCCTTATACCAGTTGATAACATGGCCTAACACATGTTGGTGCAATTATGAGTTAGTGGAAGATCAAATAACAGCACCTGATTTACAGCTATCTGCAAACCTGGATAACCATAGACCGGAAGTGCTGACCTGAAGGTCTGAGAAACAAATACCAAACAGTAGAGGGTCACAAACTGAACCCTGTGGTCTACCATTAGTTACCTTTGACTCTAATCATATATGTTTTGTCATATAACCAGTCAGCTGTCTGCATTACCACATAAGGATTCACATTCATATGTACAAGTCTGTCAACAATATACACATAGTAATATAATAGCATATAAAATTCAAGGGGACTTGAACCTACAGCCCTCATCACTTGTACTGTCAAAGGCACTTCATGTATATGCTGAGCTGCAGCAGGAGTCTTAGTTGGCAGTGAATTTGTCAACAGCTTTTCATGTTATCTCTCTTGCATTACTAGTCCTATTCTGGCTGGCAGTTAGCAAAGATGATTGAAGATATGGGCAGAACATAAGGTTATGAGCTGTTGACAAGCTGCTTCCTATAGTACAGGGTTTGATTCCCTCAACCTTCTTTTGTCTAGTGTGTTACTATGAGCAAGTAATTTTAGTAGACAGTGCTTTGGGGGCAAGTGGTAAATTGTTCTAGGCCTCTCGATGATCTCGTGGACAACATGCCTGGTAAGTACCTATGAACCTGTGTAGATTAATACCACCATGGCTATATACACTCTCTTTCAATCACACCTCATATTAATTTATTTATTTGACACATCTTGTGTTCAATTTCTATGTTATTTTTGTTTTACTGTCAGTTTTCCTAGTTTAACAATATTTGTCGATGTATACATTTCATGCTCTGAACTTCTAGCTTTCATATCTAACAGCTCAAGTGATGTAGCATAGGCCAGATAACTGTCAGTGTCATATATTGCTTTGTTAGTACTTTTCTGTGTACCCTTCTTTAGGTATATTTTCATACTATCTGTAAATCAGGCCTAAGATTAATTTTTTTTTAATTATTATTATTATTTGTTTTGCTAAGGTCTGTAATGCTTCATAGCATTTGCTTATATTATCGGGTCTGTATTAGAAGCCCAAAGATCCGTTTGAGCAAATAGTAAAAGAGCAACACATATTACGCAAACTACAGTAACGGCAAACGTCCAAAACCTCGAAACTCGAAATGTCGAATTGTCATAGCTCCGTAAGATAAGTGTGCGATAGTTATGGACCTTAGGGTTAGGGTGCGAGTTAAGGTAAGTGCATAAACAGGTAATGTATGTAAGGTTTAGTGTAGGGTTAGAAGTAAGGTTTTGCTAAGTGTATGTGTGTGGATTATTTGTTTTGTTTGGGTATATGTCTGTAGGGTAAGTGTGCGAAAGTTACAGACCTTAGGGTTAGGGTGCGTGTTAAGGTAAGTGCATAGATAGTAATGTATGTAAGGTTTAGTGTAGGGTTAGAAGTAGGGTTTGGTTAGTGTATGTATGTATTTTTATTTATTATGTTTGGGTACATAGTATGTAGTGTGCGGTGGTGTTGGCTGACTATGACGATTCGAGATTTTAAATTTCACGGTTTAGGGGATTCTGCGTATTTGCAGTTCGGGCTATATGTGTCACTGTTGTGGTATTTGCGCAAACGGGTTTTTGGTTTTATAATATAGACCCATATTATCATATAGGTTTTCTGACTTTCTGAATATATACATTTCACATACTTTCTTTATTTTGTGCTAAAATGTTTCTCTTATTTTTCTTGTGCTTTGTTAAATATGTCTACACTGGCTGCTGCAGTTTCATAAAGTCCATAAACATTGTTTCTTGCATTGCTTGTAGCCAGACATCCATTATGGTTAGGGCAGCAACATAATTTTGAAATCTGAAAGCAATTTGTTCATTATGCCTCTAAAGAGTGACATTCTGCAGTGTCATCAGATTAAGACAGACTTGGCATTTGCAATGACATAACTTTCCTCTTACAAATACATTTCTTTTCATATTATATTCTTTCTTGCTTTTTGCATGCCCTGTATACTGGATCGATGTCTTTGTATCAGTTTTATAACTATTTCTTTAACATTTTGTTTATTTAGTTTTTTAGTTGAATCACTTTATTGTTCACTGAGTCTATATTTGCCCCGTTGCAGGAGGCAATCCCCTACAGTTAATATTATGGATATGCATGCATTTACCTTTAAATGAATAATTTATAAGGTACCTATGACTCTAATCATGTGTGTTTTATACTGTTAATATCTTCAGTTATTTTACTGTCTTCTCCAGTTGTCCTTCATAAGTTGCCTGAATCTATTAAGAGTAGCCATGGGTGGATGCACATCCAAGGATAATCATTTAATCATGTAACACAATGCTGCAAGAAAGCAGATCATTTAAAAAAAAATCATCACTGAAGATGCATAAAACAGTTACATTGCCAGACCAAATTTTTAATATTAATCATCTACATTAACTCAAAATAGTTGCAGGGTTTTCAGGCTGTGTGTGTGCATGTGTATGTATATATATATATATATATATATATATATATATATATATATGGATCCCTGCCATAAGCTCAAAGTCCCACAAGTGCGAAGCTTATAAGACTGAGCCAGGAATTTTGTAAGGTTAGCAAAAAGGAGCTAGCAAGTACGGCTGATGCAAGGCAACCAAGCTAGTACGAACAAAATGAAAATGCCAGCACCAATGATGAGCTGAGAGAGCTTTATTGAAACTGAGAACTGGCGGTTTCAGCTTTCATCAGTAGAACCACACTGAAACAAAAAGCCCAACAATTTCCAATGAGATAATGTTACATCATTTCCTGTCATGGACTGAGAACAATAAATCGGATAAATATACAAACCTGTATGATCAAAAGGCATATGTATTAGTGTTAAATTGCCCTGGCACATGAAAATAATATAATAAAGGAGATATTATAACTTATCATTAAGTCCAGGAAAGACCGTTTCACTATCCATTTTCTTTCCTTAGTGTTGAGAATGTCATGCCATCCAGTTTTAAAAGCCGATTACCTGTAATACTGTCTATAATGGTAAATTATAAGGCACTGGTGATCCGGGCATTCCTAATATCACCCAAATGTTCAGATGATCCTGAACTGTCTGGATGTCTGACCTATAAGTGCATGTGGCAAGATAGACAATCCAATCTGTACTGCAGTTACCAAAACAATGAATATTGTATAACTGTCCAGTATTCCTACTGATGAATGTTTTGGTTGTTGCAAAAGCTACAGTGTCCACAGGGATATAATCCAATTTTCCCCATTCCTCTGATGAAAAGATTCATCCCTGGGTGTAATTTTCTTGTAATGAAATGACTTACCCTTTCGAGTATGAGATTTAAGTATATTCTTTATCCACTATGTCCAAAGATGCATAGCATTTCTGCCATATGTAGTTACAAATCTCAAGATGTGATGTTTATGATATTGTAATAGTGTGTCCCTGGTCTGATTTTGGTCTATTAACAAACATCATGTTTAGCATATCCCCATTGTCATGATGTTGTGTCAAGTCCTGTTTGGAAGAACATATCCTTTTGAGACGTAGAAACTGGGATTTAGGAATATTGTTGATAGTATGTTTGGGATGAAGACTGTTAACATGTAACAAGGTGTTATATTCAGGAAATTTACGGTATACAGAAGTTTTTAAAGTGTTATTACAACGTCAACCTGATAACACTTTAAAAACTTCTGTATACCGTAAATTTCCTGAATATAACACCTTGTTATATGTTAACAGTCTTCATCCCAAACATACTATCAACAATATTCCTAAATCCCAGTTTCTACGTCTCAAAAGGATATGTTCTTCCAAACAGGACTTGACACAACATCATGAGGATCTCGCCAATAGGTTTCTAACAAGGGGATATGCTAAACATGATGTTTGTTCAGCTATGCAATGGACCAAAAATCAGACCAGGGACACACTATTACAATATCATAAACATCAAAAGCAAACTAATCAGGACATCTTGAGATTTGTAACTACATATGGCAGAAATGCTATGCATCTTTTGGACATAGTGGATAAACATTGGAATATACTTAAATCTCATACTCTACTAGAGGACCACTTGGGGGATAGGTGTTTATTTTCGTATAGAAAGGGTAAGTCATTGGGGTCCCATTTCTCTCATTACAAGAAAATTACACCCAGGGATGAATCTTTTCATCAGAGGACTTTAATGGGGGAAAATTAGTTGGATTATATCCCTGTGGACACTGTAGCTTTTGCAACTATATATTTAAAACCAAAACATTCATCAGTAGGAATACTGGACAGTTATACAATATTCGTTGTTTTGGTAACTGCAGTACAGATTGGATTGTCTATCTTGCCACATGCACTTGCCAAGCCTTTTACATAGGTCAGACATCCAGACAGTTCAGGATCAGAATATCTGAACATTTGGGTGATATTAGGAATGCCCGGATCACCAGTGCCTTATACAGACACACATTGAACCATCCCACTGCCAAATTTTCATTTACCATTATAGACAGTATTACAGGTAATCGAGCTTTTAAAACTGGATGGCATGACATTCTCAACACTAAGGAAAGAAAATGGATAGTGAAACTTGGGGATCTTTTTTCCCCTAGACTTAATGATAAGTTGTAATATCTCCTTTATTATATTATTTTCATGTGCCAGATTTATTTTTGTAGGTAATTTATCACTAATACATATGCCTTTTGATCATACAGGTTTGTATATTATCCGATTTATTGTTCTCAGTCCATGACAGGAAATGATGTAATATTATCTCATTGGAAGGGATATTTATTGTTGGGCTTTTCCTTTATTTCAGTGTGGTTTTACTGATGAAAGCTATGTGCTGAAACCGGTCTAGTTCTCAGTTTCAATAAAGCTCTCTCAGCTCATCATTGGTGCTGGCATTTTCATTTTGTTCATACCAGTGATTTTGTAAACCTGGAAAATCAATGAACAAACTGCAAACACAACACCTGCTTTTTTGGAGAGGGCAACCCCCAAACCCACTACTAATTATATATAAAACTCCATGATTTTACTACACTGGGGAAAGGAACAAAATCCAAATCAACACTCTACAATGATCCCACACAATAATTATTCAAGCCGTTTGAGCTTCTTGGTTTTCAATATTCCAGGTTCAGTCTTGTAAGGTTTGCACTTGTGTGACTTCGAGAATATAATACAGACATGTGTGTGTGTGTGTGTGTGTGTGTGTGTGTGTGTGTGTGTGTGTGTGTGTGTGTGTGCGTGTGTGTGTGTGTGTGTGTGTGTGTGTGTGTGTGTGTGTGTGTGTGTATATATATATATATATATATATACATATATATATATATATATATATATATATATATATATATATATATATATATGTATGTGTGTGTGTGTGTGTGTGTGTGTGTGTGTGTATTTATTTATTTATTTATTAATTAATTACAGTTTGATGACCGGGGAAGTCTACTAGGCTTTGAAAGGCCCATTTTCAGTGGAGGCACGGGGAGATAAGCTCCATGACACAGTTACAGTAACAAGACAAATTACAATTCAAAAATGTCAAAATATTATGAATAGCAAGTTAGATCCATCATTTAGAGGGCAATTTGTTCAAAACAACAGACATATAGTACATGTTACAGTATAACTTAACAAATTTAGCTGTGCAAAAACAACAGACATACAGTACATATTACAGTACAACTTAGTGAATTTGGCATAAGTCAGTGGTAGTATAGGTGGGTCTATGTTATAACATCGAACTCTAAAAACTTTGAATGTTATAATATTAAACCCAGTAGAGTGAACACTTGAAATAGCGAAGCGCAGAACACCGAATACTTTCCTAGGGAAAGTATTCAGTGGGCCATTTCTGCAGCTTCGCTATTTCCTCAACTGTGGAGCAAAGGTTACGGACCAGGTTAAGGTAAGTGTGTGAATGAAGGTGAGTGTGTGATTGGGCTTAGGGTTAGGGCACGGGTCAGGTAAATGTGTGATTGTGTGGACGTGAGGGTTAGGGTGGGGTAGGTGAGTTAGGGTTAGGGAGTGGGTAAGGTGAGTGTGTGATAGTTAGGGACCTTAGGGTTAGGGTTGGGTTAAGGTAAGTGGGTAGCTAATGGTGTATGTCTAGTTTAGTGTAGGGTTTTGTGAAGTGTATGTGTGTGGATTATTTATTTTGGTGTACTTGTGTTGTGTGTATGTTTGTCGGAACAGCAAATTTTTTCCCTTGGAAAAAATCTGCTATTCTGACTGTTCGGTTTTCTGGTGTTTCGATTGAATGGGCTCGATATTATAACATTTGATGTTTTTAGACTTCATTGTTATAATATAGACCCGTATAGGTCTAGTGATAGTGAAAATTTGTTCTATAGACAGAGTGAACATAGTATAGTCTATACAAAGAATATGTTAGTAGAATAGAGGATGCAAGCGAAGAGCGGTGTGTTAATTGTGAATGATCTATTAAAAAGTGGGAACTCATGTGGGTGAAGAGCAGGGGCAAATCCACTTGGAGGATAGATGTGAGTGAAGGAGGGATTTTAAGTTGATGGGATTTGCAGTGCTTCGAAGGGAGGGTGGGAGGGAGTTCCAAAGTTTGGCTATGAAGTAAGATAACAGGAGTGGCCAGAGGACCTAGAGGGTTTGTAAATTTGTAATAGGTTTTGGTTTTCTGACCTGAGTGGGTGATTTGGAATATAAAGGGATAAGGTGGAGGAGAGAGCTGGACAGCTAGAAGGTTTGAAGATGAGTTTATGAGCTGTGGAGAGTTTTAGCAGGTTTAGGTAGTTTGGTAACTCAAGCCATCAAGAGATTGAAGAGAGGGGCAGTGATGGAATGAATATTTGGAGTTGGTGGTAAATTTGCTGATTTTATTTAGCAGGATTCTAACTTGGATTGTAAACCGAGTTGGAGATTGGTGAGCAGGGGGGCACCATATGTGAGAGAGGAGAGAAGGTAGGTGGAGGCAAATGTCTTTCTGCTAGCTGGAATAAGGAAGTGATTATGTCGATACAAGAGACCTAATTTCTGATGAGTTTTTTAATAGCAGTATTTATATGGATGTCGAATTTTAGATGATATTGTATGCATGTGTATATATATATATATATATATATATATATATATATATATATATATATATATATATATACACGCACAGAGACACACACACACACACACACACATATATATATATATATATATGCACATAGACACAAACATGATAAATATACATACACACACATACTATGTATGTATGTTTCTCCCTAAAATAATACTTTCTATCTCACAACTTGCAATTTTTGATTGCATTGTAGACACTGTAATTTGATCTGAACTACATTTCCATAAGAGATTGCAGTTCTGCAGTGCTAAAACAAGGCTATCGTATCTTTTGATGAACTAATTTAAGGACATTTTTGCCATGTTAACTCATGCTTGTTTATAACTGCATCTTACAGCATCTGGGATAAGAGAAGTTTTCAGTGCCAGTTTACAGAGGACATTCTATTCATAGGCTTTGTGATATGGATTGCAAGGACCTGCATTGCTGTCAAATGTCCCTGAGTTTCAAGAACATCCTTGATTTTGACTCATATTTTAACTCAGTCCCTTTTAATCTCTACTAAAACTGGTGACTTTCTGAGAATTGGTGGCAAATTACACTTAACAAATAAAAACAGTAATTAGAGTTATAGACTTGTTTTACTTCAGAAAATCTATATTAATTCGCATCTTATTCTTTCAATATCTGAGGTTAATGGTACCATGTTTTAAAAAGTGTCCCTGATTATATATGGATTTGTCCCTGATTCTGTTGAGATTTATCTTGATTCAGATGAGAACTCTGAAACGGACTCTGAGAGATTGTAAGACAGATCTCCTGTAATGATATATAGTCTGACTACTGACTAGCCAAAACACTCCCACATATAATTAATGTCCCTAGATTCAATTACTTTCATTGAGAAATTAATCAGAAGGGTTGCTGCACAATTTACTGTGATCAGTCTATATGTTATCAGTGGTGTTTATTTATTTTTTTATTATTATTACAGAAGTAGAATGCTCAGGCATGAAGACTTAGAATTAATTGATTTTAGCAAGCTAATCTGAAATAGTTTTATATAAGCACAAGTGTGTGCTTTTGTTCTTGTACATCAGTTAATTAATTGTCATCTCTAAAACATAAAAAAATATATGTATTTAATAATCTTTTCAATGCATTTGGACTGAAAACTTTAAAAGACTATAATTAACATTCAATCCATACATCTTTATTCTCAGTACTATTTAAAGGATTTGAACTTCCTAGGTAATGGTTTCATAATTAGACATGTTAAAAATGATGTCCTCAAAGAGCATCCAAAATATTCTAGAAAGAAATACAACAAAATAATTATCTGAAATGTCAACCGGAATATCTAGGTCTGGGCTCCATCAGGTTCCTTTTTGCATGTTGTATTTATTTATTTAAATGTAGTTTCCTAGTGTGTGTGTGTGTGTGTGTGTGTGTGTGTGTGTGTGTGTGTGTGTGTGTGTGTGGTATACTTATTTGATAAGATGAACAAAATAGCAATGTCCTTTAATCTGTTATTCAAAAATAATTGACCCAAATGTAGAGATCTATGGTCTGCAAACAAAAATAAGAATTATTTAGATGAAATGTATGTGGATATGAAAAATATGCTAAAGCAAAAGTGTAAAATTGTGGAGAAATGACTATTGCTGGGACATACCTAGTGAATATATATTTTTTATTGAATTAGCCAAAGTATGTGGGAAATATAATTTACTAGTTAGTGATTTCTGTAGCATAGATGACCAAATAAGGCTTTTGTTTTCTCCCTGTAAGATGGATACTATATAGAGCCTGAGAACTTTCCAATATATTTTAAGCAGCATGTTTTTCTGACATAAGCAATGTTGGAAAGTCACCTCCATGGGTATATCCTAGTGTAGGGACATTTTTAAGGGACAAAATATGAATACACTACCCTATCATTGTTATGCCTAGAAGTCCTGAGATTGTAAACACATTTACAAAAGAGTAACAAAATTATATCAGAGGTACACTGAAACTAAATAAATACATATATACTCTTTAACATTTGCTTAATAGATTCATGCTATCAAAAGTGAAAAGCGGACAGATTTTATTGATTTGTCAAGAAAGTGTGAATATGAATATCATACTGACTGACATCTCCATCCTTTTCTAATATGACCTGTAACCACACAAATCAGGTAGCTTGGTCACAGTTTGTGCTCCTGCGTTGTCTGTTGTGGTTAATTCCTGGCTTCTTTTAATAAGATAATGCATTAGCAAGCCTTATATACCAGTGTTTGCATAGCTGTGCTCTTTAACCAAATGTGATGGTTATATCCTTTATCAGGTGGGAACAACATTATATGAAGAATCCACTAAATAAGCTAATTATCTAAACAATTGTGTCACACTTGATTTGGTTCACAGGCTTATAAATTATAGCACAAGTGCATGCCTTTTCTGAGTGCACAAACCTCACGAGTTATGAGGAGTTTTTGGAAGAGCAACACCTCTCTCACCAATTAATTTTATAATTCTCACATCAAGGTTACTTGATGTTGGATAAAGATTTGTAGATTGATGCCTGACAGGCAATATAATACATATCTCTTACTTTCTCCAAGGTACACTAACCTTTGACCACTTAGGACTTACAGTATATACATTTCATATTAAGAAAGAATAGAGCAATAAAACTTTGAACATATGCCAGCACGGGACAGCATGCTTTAGCACATGAGGAAGAGACATCAGAAAATAAATTAATTGCATATGTACGTGACACTTTTTGTTGTAAAACATGAAACATTGTTAAGAATTCTTTAGCTGTAGACATTTATGGGAAAAAAACAAATATAAAATATAGAAGCAGAAGAGAATGCTCTTGTTATCAAAATAGCCATACAAGTTGATGTTCACAAATTTTTATTGTTTTTCTGACAAAATCCTCTAAGTTCTTAAGCATGAGGACAATGATATCAAAGAGTAAAGCAGATAATATATTAAATACTTTATTTGTGAGTTAAATGAAAACAAAAAGTTATTATAGCTGACAGTATACCTTTATGGAGTGTGCACTCATTTTATTTCCTCTTAAGTTCTACAAAGAAAGATCATTACAAAAGCCACCTGAATGACAATCCTTCTCTTTCATAGTCTGAAGGAAGCCAGCACTGCCTGTAATCTTCAATAAAAAAAAATAAAAAACTGGATATTTAATGTATTCCAGAATTTCATTATATGTTCTTTGGAAAAAAATAAATATTGCTAAAACATGACTCCAAAATACAAGTGGTCATGCATCTTATGGTGGCACTATTTTGATAACTTTCTTCACTCTGTTTTCTGGACCGTTAGATCAAAAAATGTGTGCTTAGCCGTCTCTTGTTGAAAACAGGTGAAGTATCGAACCTGATTCCAGTTCTAAAATTAAAAAAAAAAAAAAACTTCATTAAAGATTCCGTATTACTATCACATTGTTGCATTTATAAAAGTTTATTTTCAGGCAGACTGTTAATTTTTGTATCAGGTGTCTTTTTGCCAAGTGTCATCACAAATTAATTGACATATATCACTTGTTAGTTAAATGTATCATGTGGAGTTAAAAGAGAATGTTGAGTTCCGTAAGAATCAAACACCTCAGAATGCAACAACTGTATATTTGGGTCTACTTGGTCTTTTTTTAGACTGGGGTTCTAGTAGAACTTTGTTACCAGATATAGTCACATTTTAAATCAGACAAATTAGCTTGTGCAATTCCTAATATCCACTGTAATTCAGACTTTCACATCACTTTCACATCCATACTTCAGTTCTTGTACCAGGATTTATGTCAGAACTTTAAAAAAATACTACTGACAAAATGTCTGAGCATTTATTTATTTATACTGGTAACCCTTATTAAATAAATGTTACTGTTCATTGACAAGAAAATAATAAACATTATTTGGTTGATGAGAAAGGTCATCTGGCAGTTGCATTGGAGTGCACTGACAACATGTAATGCAGAGGGATTCAAAGTTTTTCCACCCCACTGTTGTGTGTTTCCAGAATAAGTACATGTAAAGATGCAGGGTTGCAGAGCTGCAGCAGTTCCCCAGTGTGGGTGCATGTGACCAGCCCCATACAAAATCATTGTTTTTGTGCTGCTCAATCAGTCTAGTTAAATGAACTTTTGATAATTCTGCTATAGACATTAACTATGTATAACTCAACTATAGACAACATTTACATACACTGAGCTCTTCATAAACTGCTGTATAGATATAGATATTATTTACACAGTTTTTATACATTTTCAGGTCACTGGATTCTTCCAGATGTGGTCCACATTACCACCCAATGCCCATGTGTGTGTATATATACACATGTATGTATGCAATTCGGATGTTCACACACACACACACACACACACACACACACACACACACACACACACACACACACAAGGAAAATACCACACACAGTGACTCAAAGCTAGCATACAAACATAAACAGCTGCAGATCTGGGGATACAACATGACAGTGTCCATTACCAACCCACACAAAATATTTTTAAATTATTTCCCTTCCAACTCTTATTGCAAAAATAACACTAAAATAGACTTTTACAATTTTTAATGAAATTAATTTGCAATCAAATGTACTTTCAGTTAAATGATGTTTTGATCATTTCTGTCATGTGATTTCTGTGAGAATCAAATGATTCTGTGATCAAATGCCATAGAAACATATATATATATATATATATATATATATATATATATATATATATATATATATTTATATATATTACTGCTCAATATCTGAGTTGTTTGGCTTCTGCTACATACCTACAATCAACTGCATTACTAGCTGAGTTAAGTACAAGCTTGCAGTGCTAAAGATTGTACTGCACTTTATTTTATTTTTCTGTGTATTTAATTGTTTCAGTTGTCTGTGTTTCCCTGTAGTTATTTATTTTTATATTTAATTGTTTCATAGAATACTGTGGTCTCTCTCTCTTTCTCTGCAGTTAGTGGGGGCTATTGTGGTTCACTTCATTGATATTCAGTGTTAAACTCTTAGCCCAGAGGGTTTCTCTGTATTATAAGTGTTAGTCACAGATCTTTGAATTTATTATTGCTCAATATCTGAGTTGTTTAGCTTCTGCTACATACCTACAATCAACTGCATTACTAGCTGAGTTAAGTACAAACTTACAGTGTTAAAGATTGTACTGCATTTTATTTTATTTTTCTGTCTATTTAATTGTTTCATTGGTCTGTGTCTCTCTGTAATTATTTATTTTTCTATTTAATTGTTTCATAAAATACTGTGGTCTCTCTCTGTCTCTGCAGTTAGTTTCCTGCCAGGCCTCCCTATTCTTGTTTTGGTATTAATCTTGGTGGCTTTGGAATTGCCCACCCCTCCTGTAAATTTGTGTTTGAACACTCCTCCTGGGTCTATCTAATTTGCTCACTCAACTGAGTACAGTGAGATCATATTTTGACTTCAGACTCTCCTACCAGACTCATCTGTTCAGCTCTATCCCAGCTCTATTCCAGTCTAATGTCACTAGCTCATTCTACCTAATACAGAAAGAACATTTGTGAAGGGCAAGCCGCTTAGGTCCTTAATTTTGAATTTTCTTCTGTTTCTCCTTTCTCCCTTTCCACTTTCCAAAAAAAAAAATTAAGCTTCTTTCCTGCCTTTCCTGTAACTAGTTTAGTCCAGATACAGATTTGTTATAACCAGGGCTGATTGTAAGCTTCTAAGACCCCAAAGCCTTTCTGTGTTGGAGGGAAACCTTCTAGCTTATCAGTAGGAGTAGTAAGCACTAGGTAGCCTATCTACCACAAGAGTGGTTTCTGGCCCAGAAATTATAGTTTATTGGCTGTTTGGGCAGTTTTTCTATCTCTTTCAACTTCCTGGTTTAAAAGCCTGCATTTGTGCTTGTTTCCCACCTTTCCTGTTATTAGTCTAGTCCAGATACAGATTTGCTGTATCCAGGACTGTTTGTAAGCTTCTGAGCCCCCAAAGCTTTTCTCTATTGGAGGGACGCCTTCTAGCTTATCAGTGGGAGTGGTAAGCACTAAGTAGCCTATCTACCACAAGAGTGGTTTCTGTCCCAGAAATTGTAGTTTATTGGCCATTTGGGCAGTTTTTCCATCTCTTTCAACTTTCTGGTTTAAAAGCCTACATTTGCACTTGTTTACCACCTTTTCTTTAACTAGTCTAGTCCAGATACAGATTTGCTGTATCCAGGACTGTTTGTAAGCTTCAGAGCCCCCCCCCCAAGCCTTTCTGTGTTGGAGGGAAGCCTTCTAGCTTATTAGTGGGAGTGGTAAGCACCAGGTAGCCTATCTACCACAATAGTGATTTCTAGGCCAGAAGTTGTAGTTTACTGGCCGTTTGGTAGTTTTTCCATCTCTTTCAACTTACTGCTTTAAAAGCCCACATTTGTGCTTGTTTCCCACCTTTCCTGTAACTAGCCTAGCCAAGATACAGATTTGCTGTATCCAAGACTGCTTGTAAGCTTCTGAGCCACCCCCCAAGCCTTTCTATCTTGGAGGGAAGCCTTCTAACTTATCAGTGGGTGTGGTAAGCACTAGGTAGCCTATCTACCACAAGAGTGGTTTCTGGCACACAAATTGTAGTTTATTGGCTGTTTGGCAGTTTTTCCATCTCTTTCAACTTACTGGTTTAAAAGTCAACATTTGCACTTGTTTCCCATGTTTTCTGTAATTAGTCTAGTCCAGATACAGATTTTCTGTATCCAGGACTGTTTGTAAGCTTCTGAGTCCCCCAAGCCTTTCTGTGTTGGAGGGGAAGCCTTCTAGCTTATCAGTAGGAGTGGTAAGCAATAGGGAGACTACCTAACACAAGAGTGGTTTGTGGCCCAGAAATTGTAGGTTATTGGCCATTTGGGTAGTTTTTCCATCTCTTTCAACCTTCTGATTTAAAAGCCCATGTTTGCGCTCATTTCCCACCATTCCTGTAACTAGTCTAGTCCAGATACAGACTTGCTATATCCAGGACTGCTTGTAAGCTTCTGAGCCCCCCCAAGCCTTTCTGTGTTGAAGCAAAGCCTTCTAGCTTATCAGTGTTAGTGGTAAGCACTAGGTAGCCCATCTACCACAAGATCCAGGTACAGATTCTTAGTTTTAGCACTTGAATTTGCTTATTCGTGCTCAGCACTTGTTCAGAACTTGTTGTTAGCACTAAATAAGCTACAAATTATTACAGCACTGAACCTTCCTCTTTACCTAGAGGAAAACAGTTTTTGTACTTATTTTCCTCACTTAGAGAAAAACAGCTCTTATACTAACTTTCCTCACTTGTCTAGAGGAAAGTAGTTTTTTATTCAGTCATGTCCAAGGGTCCTGTCTATCTGATGAATCTGGGCATCTTGAGGAAATGTAGCAATTGCCTCATGTACACAAACAACCCTCTCCGCCTATCACTCAACACTACAGCCTGTGAGAGATGCACTTATCTAGCCAAACTGGAGGTAAAGCTTGAACTTGACAGTCAAGAGGAGAAGATAAGCACTTGCACCACACCACACATAGTCCCACTGAACCTACACCACCAAAATCCACACATAGAAACATAAAAGCATTCCCAGAGGCTCTCAATAATAATCTGCTCAAGCAACAGAGACCTCTAAAGCAGAAATGCAAACAACCTCCATCCCCCCAGCACAACCCAAATGACACATAGCTCAGAGACTCAGTGTGCCAATAAACCACAGCCCATAAGGCAAACTAACGTACCCAACACACTAGTCATAGGTGAATCTATAGTCAGACACACTGATGTCCCACTCACCAGGCTAAAGAAGGAGAAGATTACTGTCAGCTGCCTGTCAGGTGCCAGGATCCACCACATAACCCATGCACTCAGGTCACTCCACAACAAGTACAAATATGACTCTGTCATTGTCCATGTTGGTGTGAATGACCTGAGATGTACCTCCCTGGACTACATGAAAAGAGACATAGAAAAGTTCTCCGATCTTATACCCCGTGCTGCTATGACCCTAGCTCTGAGTAGTATCCTGCTATCACCCAAAATGATACCACAGTACAAGGACAAAATGATTGACTTAAACAATTAGCTAAGCTTCTGGTGTCATTCTAAGGGGATCCAGCATCTGTCTGCCTGGGACGATATGGTCAACAGACCACGATGCTTTGCCAGAGATGGCCTGCATCTGTTGCCCCCTGGGATTCTGGATACTGGCTAAGCTCTTGCCGCACCTATAGTGCTTTTTTTAGGCAAGGTTCAAATGACAAACTCACCACCTTAACAGGAACAGGCAAGCAAAAACTGAGGGTAATGCTACTCAATGCTAGAAGTCTAAATCTCAAAATGCACTCATTCAAGGCACTCCTTAAAATGGAGAACATTGATATCTGTGCAGTGACTGAGACCTGGTTCAAGGATCTAGAGAGCACCCATGCATTACTAGGATATAACTCATACCACACTTTTTGGCCATCTAATCTGGACCAGAACAATCAAAGTCGGAGGTCTGTCCATATTCATTAAGGATATCCACACCTCCAGGTTAGTTGCGCAGCATAATGCATCCAAGGTTATCCAAGTGCAACTAACTTTGGGAAAAACTGCAGTCCAAATTGTAGCTTGCTACAGATCCCCCACCATGCCCCAGGATTCCCACTCCTCTTTTCCTGATATACTGGAAAATATTAAGGTTCAAACAAACACCATAATAATGGGCGATTTCAACTACCCTACCATTAACTTGGAAAACTACTCATGTACCAACTCCTTCACTCAATACTTTCTGTAATTTATAAATTCCAATGCCCTGGATCAGCTTATCCACACCCCCACCAGGGCAACAATGTCCTAGACCTAGTCATTGCCAACATGAGTGACTGGTGTTCCACACCTGAAATCAAGTCCTCGTTGGTCAGATCTGACCATAAGCTAATCACCCTAGAGATCCGCATCCCTCCCTCACCCAGCATTAAAGAAACCATGATAAAAAATTGCTCCAAAGCCAACTTCATGCTTCTTATGACAGAAGTGGTGAACTTCATGACACCTATGCAGATGGACAATACAGTTACGACTGCTGAATCCTACACTAATGCACTCTATAAGCACTTACACAAGTGCATATATCGATCTATCCCAAACAGAACCAAGATGCTATCCTCCAAAAAAGGAAGCCAATCTGGTGGTCCCCTGCCATAAACAAACTCTACAGCAAAAGGAAGAACTGTTGTAAAAGAGAGTAAAATCTCATGAGTGGAGGAGCTCTCTGGTCAGCCTCAGTAAGAATCTGAGATCCCTTATAAGATCCTCCAAAGCTAGCTATGAAAACAAAATCACCACTGATTCTAAGGGCAACCACAAAGCATTCTGTGTCAATAATCTCAATGGCAACACCCAGATCTGCTCTGAGTTACAGCACAATGGCATGAAATTTACAGAACCAAATGATATTGCAAACATCCTAGAAAATAGGTTCAGTGCTAACATTACCCCCCTCTCACCCCCTAAAGGGTCCATATCTATACAGGAAGAATGCAGAGTCCCTGTAATCACATCTATGCAGGTAAAAGCTGCACTCTCTAAAATCAAAAACACAGCATCCATGGAACCGGACAACATACCAGGCTGCATTTTACACGAACTTCAGAACGAACTGGCTCCCCACCTAAGCACCATGTTCAATCATAGTCTCACGTCAGGCTTTGTGTCCACTGAATGGTGCCCAGCAACAGTTATCCCACTCCAAAAAGGAGGAGCCACCACTGATCCTGGGAACTATCACCCTATTAGCCTGATGAGCCTGGTCTGCAAGGTCATGGAACGTATCATCATGGAACTCATAAACAAAGACATTGGTAGCCTCCAAACTCTGGACCCCACCCAGTTCGGGTTTGTGAAAGGCAGATCATGCCTTGTGAAGCTGATTGACTTCTTTGAGGTAGTCACCAAAGCCGTAGACGGTGGTTCACATAGCCTATCTTGACCTCATCAAGGCTTTTGACACCATCCCCCATTCTGG